>NC_058081.1:514812332-515047050 GCF_014858855.1 Bufo gargarizans | reverse complement strand
ACCACGACCATGTCCACGTCCGCGTCCCTTACTAGATGTTTTTCTCATTGTTATGGTTCACCACAACAACAAATATATTATTTGGCCCAATGTATTGTATTCAAATTCAGCGGGATATAAATTTGAGGCCTAGTATTTAGGCGCTGGGTGACCGGTATGGATTTAGTGACAGAATTAGACTTGGAAATGCACAGAAGCGTGTGTGTGAAGTTATTCTGAATGACCCTATGTGCACCTTCAATATTATATACCCTTTTAGGGATAGATTTCAAATAGCTCTGATATAGCAGAAACCACTAAATTATGAAATTGCTAAATTGGGAATTGTACTTCAACCCAGAACAAAAAATGTGCTTTGACGGACACTAAATATCTTGCCCAGCAACAACAGTACAGCGGTGGGTAACGAGAGATTTAGAGGGATTTAAATTTGAGGCCTAGTATTTAGGCGCTGGGTCACCGGTATGGATTTAGTGACAGAATTAGACTTGGAAATGCACAGAAGCGTGTGTGTGAAGTTATTCTGAATGACCCTATGTGCACCTTCAATATTATATACCCTTTTAGGGATAGATTTCAAATAGCTCTGATATAGCAGAAACCACTAAATTATGAAATTGCTAAATTGGGAATTGTACTTCAACCCAGAACAAAAAATGTGCTTTGACGGACACTAAATATCTTGCCCAGCAACAACAGTACAGCGGTGGGTAACGAGAGATTTAGAGGGATTTAAATTTGAGGCCTAGTATTTAGGCGCTGGGTGACAGGTATGGGTTTAGTGACAGAATTAGACTTGGAAAATACACAGTAGCGGGTGTGTGTGAAGTTATTCTGAATGACCCAATGTGCACCTTCAATATTATATACCCTTTTTGGGATAGATTTCAAATAGCTCTGATATAGCAGGAACCACTAAATTATGAAATTGCTAAATTGGGAATTGTACTTCAACCCAGAACAAAAAATGTGCTTTGACGGACACTAAATATCTTGCCCAGCAACAACAGTACAGCGGTGGGTAACGAGAGATTTAGAGGGATTTAAATTTGAGGCCTAGTATTTAGGCGCTGGGTCACCGGTATGGATTTAGTGACAGAATTAGACTTGGAAATGCACAGAAGCGTGTGTGTGAAGTTATTCTGAATGACCCTATGTGCACCTTCAATATTATATACCCTTTTAGGGATAGATTTCAAATAGCTCTGATATAGCAGAAACCACTAAATTATGAAATTGCTAAATTGGGAATTGTACTTCAACCCAGAACAAAAAATGTGCTTTGACGGACACTAAATATCTTGCCCAGCAACAACAGTACAGCGGTGGGTAACGAGAGATTTAGAGGGATTTAAATTTGAGGCCTAGTATTTAGGCGCTGGGTCACCGGTATGGATTTAGTGACAGAATTAGACTTGGAAATGCACAGAAGCGTGTGTGTGAAGTTATTCTGAATGACCCTATGTGCACCTTCAATATTATATACCCTTTTAGGGATAGATTTCAAATAGCTCTGATATAGCAGAAACCACTAAATTATGAAATTGCTAAATTGGGAATTGTACTTCAACCCAGAACAAAAAATGTGCTTTGACGGACACTAAATATCTTGCCCAGCAACAACAGTACAGTGGTGGGTAACGAGAGATTTAGAGGGATTTAAATTTGAGGCCTAGTATTTAGGCGCTGGGTCACCGGTATGGATTTAGTGACAGAATTAGACTTGGAAATGCACAGAAGCGTGTGTGTGAAGTTATTCTGAATGACCCTATGTGCACCTTCAATATTATATACCCTTTTAGGGATAGATTTCAAATAGCTCTGATATAGCAGAAACCACTAAATTATGAAATTGCTAAATTGGGAATTGTACTTCAACCCAGAACAAAAAATGTGCTTTGACGGACACTAAATATCTTGCCCAGCAACAACAGTACACCGGTGGGTAACGAGAGATTTAGAGGGAATTAAATTTGAGGCCTAGTATTTAGGCGCTGGGTCACCGGTATGGATTTAGTGACAGAATTAGACTTGGAAATACACAGTAGCGGGTGTGTGTGAAGTTATTCTGAATGACCCTATGTGCACCTTCAATATTATATACCCTTTTAGGGATAGATTTCAAATAGCTCTGATATAGCAGAAACCACTAAATTATGAAATTGCTAAATTGGGAATTGTACTTCAACCCAGAACAAAAAATGTGCTTTGACGGACACTAAATATCTTGCCCAGCAACAACAGTACAGCGGTGGGTAACGAGAGATTTAGAGGGAATTAAATTTGAGGCCTAGTATTTAGGCGCTGGGTCACCGGTATGGATTTAGTGACAGAATTAGACTTGGAAATGCACAGAAGCGTGTGTGTGAAGTTATTCTGAATGACCCTATGTGCACCTTCAATATTATATACCCTTTTTGGGATAGATTTCAAATAGCTCTGATATAGCAGGAACCACTAAATTATGAAATTGCTAAATTGGGAATTGTACTTCAACCCAGAACAAAAAATGTGCTTTGACGGGCACTAAATAACTTTCCCAGCTACAACAGGACAACGGTAACGAGAGATTTAGAGGGATTTAAATTTGAGGCCTAGTATTTAGGCGCTGGGTGACAGGTATGGGTTTAGTGACAGAATTAGACTTGGAAATACACAGTAGCGGGTGTGTGTGAAGTTATTCTGAATGACCCTATGTGCACCTTCAATATTATATACCCTTTTAGGGATAGATTTCAAATAGCTCTGATATAGCAGAAACCACTAAATTATGAAATTGCTAAATTGGGAATTGTACTTCAACCCAGAACAAAAAATGTGCTTTGACGGACACTAAATATCTTGCCCAGCAACAACAGTACAGCGGTGGGTAACGAGAGATTTAGAGGGAATTAAATTTGAGGCCTAGTATTTAGGCGCTGGGTCACCGGTATGGATTTAGTGACAGAATTAGACTTGGAAATACACAGTAGCGGGTGTGTGTGAAGTTATTCTGAATGACCCTATGTGCACCTTCAATATTATATACCCTTTTTGGGATAGATTTCAAATAGCTCTGATATAGCAGGAACCACTAAATTATGAAATTGCTAAATTGGGAATTGTACTTCAACCCAGAACAAAAAATGTGCTTTGACGGGCACTAAATAACTTTCCCAGCTACAACAGGACAACGGTAACGAGAGATTTAGAGGGATTTAAATTTGAGGCCTAGTATTTAGGCGCTGGGTGACAGGTATGGGTTTAGTGACAGAATTAGACTTGGAAATACACAGTAGCGGGTGTGTGTGAAGTTATTCTGAATGACCCTATGTGCACCTTCAATATTATATACCCTTTTTGGGATAGATTTCAAATAGCTCTGATATAGCAGAAACCACTAAATTATGAAATTGCTAAATTGGGAATTGTACTTCAACCCAGAACAAAAAATGTGCTTTGACGGACACTAAATATCTTGCCCAGCAACAACAGTACAGCGGTGGGTAACGAGAGATTTAGAGGGAATTAAATTTGAGGCCTAGTATTTAGGCGCTGGGTCACCGGTATGGATTTAGTGACAGAATTAGACTTGGAAATACACAGTAGCGGGTGTGTGTGAAGTTACTCTGAATGACCCTATGTGCACCTTCAATATTATATACCCTTTTTGGGATAGATTTCAAAGAGCTCTGATATAGCAGGAACCACTAAATTATGAAATTGCTAAATTGGGAATTGTATTTCAACCCAGAACAAGAAATGTGCTTGAACGGACACTAAATAACTCGCCCAGCTACAGCACTAGGGACAGATTTAGCTGGATATAAATTTGAGGCCTAGTATTTAGGCGCTGGGTGACCGGTATGGATTTAGTGACAGAATTAGACTGGGATATGGCCAAAAAATGAACAGACTATTGCTGGTTAAATGCACTTGGTGTGACAGCTTCACCCTGATGTAGGCTTTAGCCAAAAAACAACCACACCATTGAGGGTTAAATGCACTTGGTGACAGGCGCAGCTTGCCCCTGATTTTGTATATGGCCAAAAAATGAACAGACTATTGCTGGTTAAATGCACTTGGTGTGACAGCTTCACCCTGATGTAGGCTTTAGCCAAAAAACAACCACACCATTGAGGGTTAAATGCACTTGGTGACAGGCGCAGCTTGCCCCTGATTTTGTATATGGCCAAAAAATGAACAGACTATTGCTGGTTAAATGCACTTGGTGTGACAGCTTCACCCTGATGTAGGCTTTAGCCAAAAAACAACCACACCATTGAGGGTTAAATGCACTTGGTGACAGGCGCAGCTTGCCCCTGATTTTGTATATGGCCAAAAAATGAACAGACTATTGCTGGTTAAATGCACTTGGTGTGACAGCTTCACCCTGATGTAGGCTTTAGCCAAAAAACAACCACACCATTGAGGGTTAAATGCACTTGGTCGCAGCTTGTGCTGGCGCACCACAAGACACAAAATGGCCGCCGATCACCCCAGAAAAATTAGACTGACAAACGGTCTGTGCAGCCTAAAAACAGTGAGCAATTGAGGATCAGCAGCTCAATGATCCACAGCTGCAGATCGATCAGTTAATCAAGTCCTTTGGAGGAGTTAATCTGCCTAATCTCGCCCTACTGTCGCAGCCGCAACCTCTCCCTACGCTAATCAGAGCAGAGTGACGGGCGGCGCTATGTGACTCCAGCTTAAATAGAGGCTGGGTCACATGGTGCTCTGGCCAATCACAGCCATGCCAATAGTAGGCATGGCTGTGATGGCCTCTTGGGGCAAGTAGTATGACGCTTGTTGATTGGCTGCTTTGCAGCCTTTCAAAAAGCGCCAAGAAAGCGTCACAAAAGCGCGAAGAAAGCGACGAACACCGAACCCGAACCCGGACTTTTACGAAAATGTCCGGGTTCGGGTCCGTGTCACGGACACCCCAAAATTCGGTACGAACCCGAACTATACAGTTCGAGTTCGCTCATCCCTACTCCTGTCACCTATTGTGGGCACAGAGTGGGTCACCACTCCCCCTTCAGTGGATTCTTTTGAGTGTTTGGCACCAATTGTATTTTTATCGTACAGTTTTTATAATTTTTGTCTGATATATGTATTTTATGTAGAAGATTTTATTGTATGTGCAACCCTCCAATTAAATATATCCATTATGGTCCAAATGTTGTGAGTGCTCACTCACTCTCCATCTTTTCCTAATGATAAGTAGAATTGTATATTTCAATGTGTGAAAAAATAAAGACAGAAAGAGAAAAAAAAACAGATTAAAAAATAAAGATCACATTCTAGTAGAAATGATAGTTGGCTTTCTGACCTGGTTTATACAAGAAAACTGTGTTTTTCGGACAATTTGGGGTGGACTTCGCCATGTCACCACTATGATTATTTTCTCACTGGCCTTTTCCTTATTCTTTCATTTGCTCATTTTCCTTACAGGGCGAGGTAACATAACAGGAGATTTTATTATAATGCGCATATCACTTGGTGTTTAATTGAGATCACATCTTTAATCTTTTCCCGTCAGCGTTTCATCTCAGTGACTATTATCCTGTGGTCCAGCCGATCGCGTCACCTGCTGGTTTTCAATTACACAAACATCCATATTGATCCCTTGCTGCCTTTAACTGGATGAGGAAAAATGACAAATAAAAGAAAAAGCTTCAGTGTTTTCAATGTTCATTTGGTTGTTTCTACCAGTATAAATGTATTGTAAATGTATGTACGTATGATAGATAGATAGGAGTCAACTGTACATGTTTCCTGAACTGGATGTTAAGTGATTTGCTAATAAAGACTTGGAAATTTTGATGTTGGAGCCCCTCTGCATTTTTTTTTTACTATAATACTGTACCTACATGTCACGGATGGTGTTGCAGAAAACTAGAAGTCACAAATATAGATCTGACTGACTTGATCCCAAACTAAGGAACAAATGGGTGAGCCCTATAAAAGCCCAAGAGCTCTCCCTGACTGCTCCGCCCATGCAAAGATCTTATGATAGAAAGATGCATGTCCTCGTACCTAGACTGTGTGACACCTGAAAACCCTACAATAGTGAGGGGACACGACCACCGGCTCCCTGCACTTAATACGGAGGGAGTCTGGGTCACCTAGAATCAAGCCAACAGGAAAACACAAATAAAGGAAAAGGCTTATCTGAGGAACCAGCAGTTACAGCATCTAGCAGTGAGCACAATCTAGGAAGTTGTATAAACCGCAAAGTGATGCAGTATGGGAGGGGATATAATGGGATGCAATCAGTGCAACTAGATGACAGCTGAGAGAGGGAAACGAGATGACAAAACGAAACCAAAAGATCTGGCGGTGACAGTACCCCTCCTTCTACGAGTGGACTCCGGACACTCAGAGCCCACCTTCTCAGGATAGGACCAATGGAAAGCCCTGATGAGACGAGTGGCCTTAATGTTCCGTCATTAGGACCCACATCCTCTCCTCAGGACCATAACCTTCCCAATGAACGAGGTACTGGAGAGAACTGCGGATAATGCGAGAATCCACAATCCTAGAGACCTGAAATTCAAGATTACCATCAACCACAATCAGAGGAGGAGGCAAAGAGGAGGGTACAATGGGTTGGACATAAGGTTTTAACAGGGACTTGTGAAAAACCTTATGGATCTTCCAAGTCTGAGGAAGATCAAGACGAAAGGCAACAGGATTGATGAAAGACAGAATCTTGTAAGGCCCAATAAACTTAGGACCAAACTTCCAGGAGGGAACCTTCAATTTGATATTCTTAATAGACAACCACACCAGATCACCCACATTCAGGTCCGGACCAGGCACACATCTCATATCCGCCACACGCTTATATCTCTCACTCATCCTCTTCAGATTACCCTGAATCTTTTGCCAAATAAATGACAAAGACGAGGAAAATCTCTCCTCATCAGGTAAACCAGAAGACCCCTCTCCAGAGAATGTCCCAAACTGCGGATGAAACCCATATGCACCAAAAAATGGTGACTTATCCGAAGACTCCTGGCGATGGTTATTTAAAGTAAACTCAGCAAGGAACAAAAAAGAACACCAATCCTCCTGATTCTCAGTCACAAAACAGCGCAGATATGTCTCCAGATTCTGATCTACGCGCTCTGTCTGACCATTAGCTGCAGGTGAAAAGCAGAAGAGAACGACAAACGAACCCCCAAGTGAGAACAGAAGGCCTTCCAGAATCTGGAAGCAAACTGCGTGCCCCTATCCGAGACTATGTCTAAAGGAATGCCATGCAGTTTGACAATGTGATCAACAAATGCCTGCGCCAGCGTTTTAGCATTGGGTAACCCAGGAAAAGGAATGAAATGCGCTATTTTGCTAAAACGTCTACTACTACCAAAATCACAGTCTTCCCCGGGAATGAGGCGGGTCCGTAATTAAGTCCATGGACAGATGCTTCCAAGGACAGGAAGGAATGGGTCACGGGAGGAGAGGACCCGATGGCCGTGAATGAGGGACTTTGGCACGAGCGCAGGTCTCGCAGGCTGCCACAAAACCCTCAACCGTCTTACGAAGAGCCGGCCACCAGAATCTCTGAGCAATGAGATCCACAGTGGCTCTGCTCCCCGGGTGCCCAGCAAGGACAGTATCGTGATGCTCCTTAAAAACCTTATGTCGTAAAGCGAGAGGCACAAACAACGTCCCAGGAGGACAAAGATCAGGAGCCTCTGCCTGGGCTGCCTGAACCTCTGCCTCCAAATCAGGGTAAAGAGCAGAAACGACCACCCCTTCGGCCAAAATGGGACCCGGGTCTTCAAAGTTCCCCCCTCCCGGAAGACAACGTGACAGGGCATCGGCCTTCACATTTTTAACCCCAGGGCGGAACGTGACAACAAAATTAAACCTGAAAAAGAATAAAGACCATCTGGCCTGTCTCGGGTTCAGACGCTTGGCTGACTCCAAGTAGGCCAGATTCTTATGGTCGGTAAACACGGTAATAGGGTGTCTGGCTCCCTCTAGCCAATGGCGCCATTCCTCAAAAGCTAATTTGATGGCCAACACCTCCCTATCTCCCACATAGTAATTTCTCTCTGTGGAGGAGAGTTTCTTAGAGAAAAAGGCACACGGTCGCCATTTGGCAGGAGAGGGACCCTGAGACAAGACCGCACCCACACCCACCTCAGAAGCGTCCACCTCAACAATGAAAGGTAGAGAGACATCAGGTTGTACCAAGATGGGAGCGGAAGCAAAACTCTCTTTGATACTAGAAAAGGCCTTACGTGCATCTACCGACCAGGAGGAAAAATCTACCCTTTTTAGTCATATCAGTGAGTGGCTTAACAACAGAGGAATAATTCAAAATAAACTTCCTGTAATAATTGGCAAAACCCAAAAAGCGCATCAGCGCCTTCTGATTCTCAGGAAGCTCCCAATCAAGCACAGTGCGGACCTTCTCAGGGTCCATGCGAAAACCAGAAGCGGAGAGAAGAAAACCCAGCAATTGGATTTCTGGAACCACAAACACACATTTTTCCAGTTTAGCGTACAATTTATTCTCCCGCAGAATGAGCAAGACCTGACGTAGGTGGTCCCTATGAGTTTTGAAATCAGGAGAAAAAAATCAAAATGTCATCTAGATACACTAGTACAAATTTCCCCATTACATGATAAAAAATGTTCACAAAATGTTGGAAGACGGCTGGAGCATTCATCAAACCAAAGGGCATAACCAAATTCTCAAAATGGCCCTCAGGAGTATTGAAGGCCGTCTTCAATTCATCCCCTTCCCTGACCCTGATCAGGTTGTATGCCCCTCTCAAATCTAACTTAGAAAAAACTTTTGCCCCAACAATCTGGTTAAACAGGTCCGGGATCAGAGGAAGCGGATATGGGTCACGAATTGTGATACAGTTCAGCTCCCTGAAATCCAGACATGTTCATAAAGAACCATCTTTTTTCTTAACAAAAAAAAAACTGCGGCAACAGGTGACTGAGGTGAGGGTCAGATGTGTCCCTTTCTCAGGCTCTCAGAGATATACGTACGCATAGCGACCCTTTCAAGTTGGGAGAGATTGTATAAACGAGATTTAGGGAGCTTGGCGCCTGGGATGAGATTAATAGGGCAATCGTACTCCCGATGAGGGGGCAGCTCTCTGAAAACATGGTACAGTCTTGGTGGAGACCTCTGAAAGAGACGCCGAGAGGCAATTCTCTGCGCAAAAGTCACTCCAACTATTTATTTGCCTTGCTTGCCAATCAGTGGTGGGGTTATGTTTAGTGAGCCAGGCTACCCCCAACACTAGAGGAGTAGGTAATCCGCTTAGGACGAAACATGACACATCCTCAACATGAGCATCACCCACAGTCAAACGGATATTGTGAACTATGCCCTTTAACGATTTTTGAGAAAGTGGAGCGGAATCGATAGCAAAAACAGGTATATCCTTTCCCAAAGTGCATACCTGGAAACCATGTGTTATAGCAAATTGACTATCAATGAGATTGACAGCTGCTCCACTATCTACAAAAATCTCACAAACAATGTTCTTGCTCTCTAGCGCCACCCTGGCAGGTAGGACAAAACGGGGACTATAAGCAAATGGAAAACCTTCAATTTCCACATCATCCTTGCCAATAGTAACAGATGGAATGTTTTTAGAGGATTTTTTTCTTTTAGTTTCTTTATTACCCTAAAAAAACTCCCTGAATCTCCTAGAGGGGCAAACATTTGACAAATGATTTATACCTCCACAACAGAAACAAACCCTCCTTGGAGAGCTGAATCTTCTATTATTAGAGGCAAGCAAACCCAGCATCGGCTCCTCCTCCGAGGGGATTGAGAGAAACTGAGACCCCTGCGCACTGAATGAGACAGCCCCACTGTCCTTAGACTGAATATGACAGGAAGGAGTGATCTCTCCTCTCTCTCTAAGACGCCTGTCAATACGAACAGCCTGAGACATGGCAGACTCCAAGGAGGCAGGTCTCTCATGAAAGGCAAATGCATATTTCAATCCCTCCGAAAGACCATGGAAAAATTGACTTCGGAGTGCAGCATCATTCCAACCAGAATCAGCTGCCCATCTCCGAAATTCTGAACAGTATATCTCTGCAGACTGTTTATCCTGGCATAAAAGATGCAGTCTAGATTCAGCCAGAGCAATATCATCATATATCTGACCCAGGGCTACAAAAAATTAATCCACGGATCGGAGGGGCCGTGCCCCCCACCGGTAGTGGAAAGGCCCAAGACTGAGCGTTATCCCTGAGCAGCGAGATGATGATCCTCACCCTCTGCTCCTCATCACCAGAGGAATGGGGAAGTAGGCAAAAATGGAGTTTGCAAGCCTCTCTAAAACGAACAAAATTCTTACTACGCCCGGAGAACGTATCCGGAAGCGAGATCTTAGGCTCAGTACAAACTCTATGAACGCAAGCAGAACCGGTCACCTGAAACTGAGAGACAGTTTTATGGCGATCTGCTATCTCCAGTGAAAAACCCTGCATGTGGTTAATCAAGGCTGAAACCGGATCCATGCTTAAGACGGTTTTGGTGGTTTATAATGTCACAGATGGTGTTGCAGAAAATATAGATCCGACTGACTTAAACCCAAACTAAGGAACAAATGGGTGAGCCCTATAAAAGCCCTAGAGCTCTCCCTAACTGCTCCGCCCATGCAAAGATCTTTATGATAGAAAGATGCATGTCCTTGTACCTAGACTGTGTGACACCTGAAAACCCTACAATAGTGAGGGGACACCGGCTCCCTGCACTTAATACGGAGGGAGTCAGGGTCACCTAGAATCAAGCCAACAGGAAAACACAAATAAAGGAAAAGACTAATCTGAGGAATCAGCAGTTACAGCATCTAGCAGTGAGCACAATCCAGGAAGTTGTATAAACCGCAAAGTGATGCAGTATGGGAGGGGATATAAAGGGATGCAATCAGTGCAACTAGATGACAGCTGAGAGAGGGAAACGAGATGACAAAACGAAACCAAAACAAAAGAACCTCAAGCAAGAGGTACTGAAGAACGTCTGTCAAAGCTTCTCAGAGATCTGGCGGTGACACTACATACAAGATTATAACTACTATCATACTGGCCCCTATGTACAATAATATAGCTACTAAAATACTGCCCCCTATGTACAAGAAAACTATAATACTGATTCCTGTGTACAAGAGTATAACTGCTATAATACTGATTCCTGTGTACAAGAGTATAACTGCTATAATACTGCTTCCTTTTAACAAGAATATAACTGCTATAATACTGCCCCTATGGACAAGAATATAACTACTATGATACTGTTTCCTATGTTCAAGAATATAACTACTATAATACTGCCTCCTATGTACAAGAAAATAACTACTTTAATACTGCCTTAATACTGCCTTCTATGTAACTACTATAATACTGTCCCTATGGACAAGAATATAACTACTATGATACTGTTTCCTATTTACAAGAATATAACTACTATAATACTGCCTCCTATGTACAAGAATATAACTACTATAATACTGCCTTCTATGTACAAGAATATAACTACTATAATACTTCCCCTATGGACAAGAATGTAACTACTATGATACTGTTTCCTATGTGCAAGAATATAACTACTATAATACTGCCTCCTATGTACAAGAATATAACTACTATAATACTGCCTTCTATGTACAAGAATATAACTACTATAATACTGCCCCTATGGACAAGAATATAACTACTATAATATTGCCCCCTATGAACAAAAATATAACTATTAAAATGCGACCTCTTATGTACAAGAATATAATTATTATAATGATCTTTTTATTTAAAATTAAGCAACAAAATATTATAATATATTTACAATTACAAATTTCAGAAAATAAATAAAATTACATCACATTTATAATAAACACTACAAACATTATACAAATGCTGATACATGGATGTTCCTCCACTACACATTATTGCAGTTATTTTTCCTCATCTTCTATCTTAGTACACCATCATTTCTCTCCAGCACAAAGGAGCAGAATGACGCTCCATGTCTCTAGTGTCTCTTGGTTGCAAACTCATGAGCGATACTCTTCAGATAAGTCTCCCGTAGGGAGAAGGGTAAATCTCCTGCCCCCTGTTCTAAGTCTTTACACTGTTCACATTAACAGAGATTTCTTATAGTCTCATTCAGGTCACTCAAACTTCTTGGCCTTTTATTTCCTCCTCCCACTACTGTGACCTGTAGTGCCCCATCTTTTGGTGGACACTCAGGGGATAGGTTTCTCTTTCTGAGGTTCGTCCTCAGGATTCATTGAATAAACTTGCTCCATTTCAGATTTTTTCTCCAGAGCTTCTTCTCCCAGTGCACTGTAACATCCAGAAGCTACTTCCAGTACCGATAGCTCAGGTGTTCTCTCTGCTGTGATGGTTCTTTCAGAAATATCTGCTGTGGTGTTTTTCCTCTTTACTGTCTGGAACCCTTCATTATCCACACTGGTCCCTGTGGCTGGACCAGCTGGCTTTGTGGACGTGGTCACTGTGGCTGGACCAGCTGTCTCTTTTGACATAGTCTGAGTCGATGGATCAGTTGGTTCTACGAGTGTGGCCCCTGCAGCTGGGTTAGTCTGTTCTGTAGACACACTGTAGCTGCTCAGGTGGCTTTGTGGCAGCTGGCTCTGTAGACTTGCTGAGCTGTTTCATTGATTTCATGGGGGGGGATTTTTTTTGTTGCTTTTTGGAATACATTTCTCTTCAGTGCCTGGTGATATTTGTGAAGCAGAATTCATGGATGGTACATCAGTCTATACAGCAGGGTCACTGGTACCTTGCCTTTTAACAACATTGGGATTTACAGTTTCTGGGACTACATCTGTAGTTGAAGCAACATCTTCCTGCTCTTCCTCCATGTTTTCTGTGAACATCTCCTCAGTGATCTTGTTGTGCTCTGCATGCGGACAGTCCCGGAACATGTGGCCCTTTCCTAAGCACAGGTTACAGATGACTGGGCCTGTGCACTAGTCCTTTAAATGCCCCAACTGTCCACATAATGAGCACTTGGTGTGAGATCAGCTATGGGCAAAGTTTCTGACCCCACATCTATGGCACAGGTGCGGCTGCCCAGGGTAGAAGGAGTGAGGCAGATGACTGGTCACCCCATTGTGTTGGACAAGCTGAACTCTCACAATATAGCCTCCATTCCATATACCCTCCTCATCATAGATTTTTGTTGGTCGGCTTTCTACTATACACTGTCTGTTCAGCCAGAGCTCCAGATCTGCCAGCATGACCACCTCTGACTGGAAGAGGACAGTGGGCGTGACCACCAGGGGCCTAGACAGCTGGATCACTTTGAAGTGCTCCGAAATCTTGTATCATTATAAATGCTCCAGAATAAATCCAGACTGTACGACTGACGCCATTGCAGCAACCGGGTCAGCAGGAGCAACATGTGAGGCCACGGTGGGCCGTTGGGGGTAGTAGTAGTTTTTGGTACTCACAGTTAGCAGAGCCTCCCTGGGCCAGCGTGCAGTGATGGGGAAGACAGCACTAAATCCTCCGGGGCACTCTCTATTACAGGAAACACCAGCCAAATGGAAGTTGAGGTGCACTTGGTAATGGTAATGGTTATGCTTAAGGTGCTTTGGTGGCTGGTCCCCTGTGTTCGTGACGCCAGCACCGTTAGGTGAAAATGAAGTTGGTAGAAAGCATGAGGAGTCAATTATAGTAGACAACAGAACTTTTTCTAAATCACTTGTCTTCACGTAGTCAGTACAATCTATTAGTATAGAAGAATGTAATAGTTCAAATATCAAATATGTTGTAAATCTCTTATCAAGCTAGGCAGTTGTCAGTTAAAGAGTTTTCCTAAGGCAGTTGCTCTAACAGGCTAAAAATAGATTGTTGCTGATATAGTTTTACACTGGGTCCACTTACTAGCACTCAGGTACTAAATATAATGTTTCCTTACTTATGTTCAGCAATCCAATAAGGACATTCTCCCTCGTGGCAGGCAAACCCTCTGTTACATTATTTATGCAAGATTCACTCTGACCGCAGTACAAACCGGATTCCAAAAAAGTTGGGACACTATACAAATCGTGAATAAAAACTGAATGCAATGATGTGGAGGTGCCAACATCTAATATTTTATTCAGAATAGAACATAAATCACGGAACAAAAGTTTAAACTGAGAAAATGTACCATTTTAAGGGAAAAATATGTTGAATCAGAATTTCATGGTGTCAACAAATCCCAAAAAAGTTGGGACAAGGCCATTTTCACCACTGTGTGGCATCTCCCCTTCTTCTTACAACACTCAACAGACGTCTGGGGACCGAGGAGACCAGTTTCTCAAGTTTAGAAATAGGAATGCTCTCCCATTTTTGTCTAATACAGGCCTCGAACTGTTCAATCGTCTTGGGCCTTCTTTGTTGCACCTTCCTCTTTATGATGCACCAAATGTTCTCTATAGGTGAAAGATCTGGACTACAGACTGGCAATTTCAGTACCCGGATCCTTCTCCTACACAGCCATGATGTTGTGATTGATGCAGAATGTGGTCTGGCATTATCTTGTTGAAAAATGCAGGGTCTTCCCTGAAAGAGATGACGTCTGGATGGGAGCAGATGTTGTTCTAGAACCTGAATACATTTTTTCTGCATTGATGGTGCCTTTCCAGACATGCAAGCTGCCCATGCCACATGCACTCATGCAACCCCATACCATCAGAGATGCAGGCTTCTGAACTGAGCGTTGATAACAAATTGGGTTGTCCTTGTCCTCTTTGGTCCGGATGACATGGCGTCCCAGATTTCCAAAAAGAACTTTGAATCGGGACTCGTCTGACCACAGAACAGTCTTCCATTTTGCCACACTCCATTTTAAATGATCCCTGGTCCAGTGAAAACGCCCGAGCTTGTGGATCTTGCTTAGAAATGGCTTTTTCTTTGCACTGTAGAGCTTCAGCTGGCAACGGCGGATGGCACGGTGGATTGTGTTCACTGACAATGGTTTCTGGAAGTATTCCTGAGCCCATTCTGTGATTTCCTTTACAGTAGCATTCCTGTTTGTGGTGCAGTGTCGTTTAAGGGCCCGGAGATCACGGGCATCCAGTATGGTTTTACGGCCTTGACCCTTACGCACAGAGATTGTTCCAGATTCTCTGAATCTTTGGATGATGTTATGCACAGTTGATGATGATAGATGCAAAGTCTTTGCAATTTTTCGCTGGGTAACACCTTTCTGATATTGCTCCACTATCTTTCTGCGCAACATTGTGGGAATTGGTGATCCTCTACCCATCTTGGCTTCTGAGAGACACTGCCACTCTGAGAAGCTCTTTTTATACCCAATCATGTTGCCAATTGACCTAATTAGTGTTAATTGGTCTTCCAGCTCTTCGTTATGCTCAAATTTACTTTTTTCAGCCTCTTATTGCTACTTGTCCCAACTTTTTGGGAATTTGTTGACACCGTGAAAATTTGAATCAACGTATTTTTCCTTTAAAATGATACATTTACTCGGATTAAACGTTTGATCTGTCATCTACGTTCTATTACAAATAAAATATTGACATTTGCCATCTCCACATCATTGCATTCAGTTTTTATTCACAATTTGTTTAGTGTCCCAACTTTTTTGGAATCCGGTTTGTATAAGAAATACATATAGAGTCTCAGTGCATTGAGTTCTCATTTGTATTCAATTTAAGGTTCTCCTCTGTCAATCTTTCCTTGATAACAGAGACTCAATATTGGTCCATATATTGTATTCACCATTGGTAATATAGTGTAGACCTAGAAATGATAGTGTAAACCGGCCTTACATCACACGTGGTAGCGGTAGGCAACAAATATTAAATATAAAAATAAATGTATAAATAAAAATATCAAAATAAAAATAAATTTAGAGGAGGGGTATATAGATATAAATAGTGTAATCCAGTGGCAGATCAATGTTTTCTTGCTCATTATAATTATCTTATCATTACTTCTAAGAGATGTCACGTTTAGAATCAAGGAGAATCTTTGACTTCAACACACTTATACCTGGGGGACTAAATGCAGAGTTAGTTAGAACTTTTTGGATTTCTGTAGATCAGGGATGGGTGCCCTTCACTGACGGGAGATCGGCGTTAGGCTGTTTACCAGCACTCTGATCTCTCCTTGGTGGGAGGCCCCCATCTCCATGACAACGAAGTATAGACCACCTGTGGAAGATAAGAATCCCATCTCTTAGAAGTAATAAGATAATATTGATCTGTCACTGGATTACACTATTTATATCTATACACCCCTCCTCTTATTTAATTGTAATATTTATTATTTTTACATTTATTTTTATGCATATATATATATTTTTGGTATTATTGATATTTTTGGTGGAAGTAAGTTGCAACTGTACACCAAAAAACGCACACTCAGACGAAAAATCGCATGGAAAGCGCAACAAAACCACATGCGTTTTTGTATACTTATGGGAGAATCCATTGTGGATATATAAGAAAAGGAGATTTAAACTTCCAGATATATGAAGGAAATGGGGATAAAATATATTCCCAGAATATTAACAATTGAGATTCCATTTTGGGTATAGAAGTGGGATGGATCCTTGATGAAACATGGCCACTGAAGGAGTGAGATATACTCCAAAACGTGTTTGGTATTACAGATACAACAAATACGATCCAAGACCCACAGATTAATATAGTCATCCACTGTTGGAATATTGTTTCCATTGAAGGAAATTTGGAGCACTCCCGTAACATAATCTGCACCACATCACGTGCACCGCTGAGAACAGCGATATGATGTGGGATGCCGACACAAGAGGTTATAGCAGGTAGCAGCACCCATAATACATGGAGGAGCAGAGGTAAGATAAGCCTCACTGCCGTCCTACTAATGTGGTGTCCCACTTATGTGTGTAAGGGCCACTCCAATTTGCTATATGCCCTTTCTTGCCATACTGCATAAATCACTGTAATTTCCTTTGCAAATGCTTCTAAATTCCTATCACAGGCTGTTACAATGCATTACGCACTACCAACATTAGAGGTCACTATAACTTCATTTATATAGGTCAGCCACAGGAAGTTAGATAGGAGAGGCATTGAGGGAGGGGAGGAATAAGGAGTCTAGGAGACAGACTCTGTCTCTGTTCTCCTGGGCCTTGCCCCAGGAGTTAATCTACTTGAACTTGTGGAGATTAGAGCAGTCCCAGTTTATGGTCTCCACAGCACCAAGTGACCGGGAGAAGCCTAAAAGCACCTGGACACAGGCTGACAACTAAGTACAAATTTATGAGTTATCATTTCTTTATGGACTATAGTTCAGACAACCTTTTCAAAGAATGGAGCAGTAGACTGATGCCTGCCACGAGGGAGACCACCCTTGGGTTGTATGCTATTAGTACCAAAGGATCCATAGTATTGCAAGACTAAAAAGCCTGAGCAAGATCAGGAACCAAGTAGAGTATACTTACCACTCCTGCCCAAGTTGAACTGGAACCTATATACATTACCTCATAGAGCCTGCTGATTGGGATTTGCAGCTTTATCATCTTTTTCAACTTCATGCAACACAAAGTACTGCTATCAATTGCTATTTACTGCAAGACTGCAACTGATAAGTAAAGCTTCTGTTTGGTTCAACTACTGCCTCCCTCATCATTCCATTTCATTTCCTCATTGCACCTCACGATGCTGGCGTCACGAACACAGAGGCCCAGCCGCCAAAGCACCCTAAGCGTTATCCAATTATCATCAAGGGCACTTCAACCAACATCTGGCTGGTGTTCCCTGCAACAGAGAGTGCCCCAGAGGATTTAGTGCTGTCTTCCCATCCACTGCATGCCGGCCCCAGGGGACAACTTAACTGTGAGTACTACTACCCCCACTCGGCTCGCCATCACCAGTACACTCGCCACTATACCTCTAGGGCAGTGGTGGCGAACCTATGGCACTGGTGCCAGAGGCGGCACTCAGAGCCCTGTCTGTGAGCACCCGCACCCTGAAAAAAGTTGAAGGCATACCAATATGCCTTAGACTTTACCCGCCATTCATCAGCGCAGGGCGCACTATGTGCGGCACAAGCAGCGCACTGAATGTAGGCAGGTTATTATAGCTAAATGATAAAGTACATGGAAGATATACTATATTGGACTGTAGTATTCAGGGTAAATTGCCGTGTTGACACTTTGCCATAAATAAGTGAGTTTTTGGTTGAAGTTTGGCACTCTGTCTCTAAAAGGTTCACCATCACTGCTCTAGGGTGTCCGGTCCGCTGCACTAATAACTACGTGGAACGCTGGTCGGCTTAAACCTTACCACCAACAGTGAGTAAACCATACGGACTATTATCAAATGCGTGTCATCTATTAAATATTTGTTGCCTACTGCTACAATGTGTGATGTAAGGCCGGTTTACACTATACCATCAACGGTGAATATAATATATGGATCATTTCTAGGTCCCTACCACATGAGACATAGAGTTGGTTTACACTATATTACCAATGGTGAATTCAATATATGGACCATTATTGAGCCTCTGTTATCAAGGAAAGATTGACAGAGGAGAACCTTGAATTGAATACAAAATTGAACTCAATGCACTGAGACTCTTTATGTATTTCTTATACTGCGGTCAGAGTGAATCACTCCTTGTTTATTGAATACTACAAATAGACGTCCCTGGTAGCCAGGCCCGTGCTGCACCCACCGGCATCGCTGTACAAGCCGATGCCGTCGGATTAACCCCTTCTATGCCGCAATCAGTGCTGCCCGTGACATAGAAGGGATTTGGGGCAGGTGCGCTGCTGTGGCGGGGACCCGTTGGGTGAGAAGGCAGCCCGTAGCCGTGCAGGGGCTGCCCAATGCCTTGCACGGCATTGGGACCTGCCTTCTACAGGTGCCGAGGAGATCCAACCTCAGGCTTGGTCTCCTAGGCAACCTGTTAGTGTATTACTCTGTGTAATACACTAACGGACAATGCATTACAATACAAATGTATTCATCAAAATTGCATATGCCCCCCAAAATGGCACCAATAAAACTCCCGCCTCATCCTGCAAAAAAAGAGCCCCTACATAAGATAATTGCCCAAAAACTAAAAAAAACTATAGCTCTCAGAACATGGAGACACTAAAACATATTTTTTTCTTGTTTAAAAAATGAAATTATTGTGTTAAAGTTAAATAAATAAATAAAGTATACATATTAGGTATCACCACATCCGTAACAACCAGCTCTATAAAATATCACATGATCTAACTCCTCAGGTAAACAGCGTAAAAATAAATTAAAAAAATGCCCCAAAAACAATTTTTTGCCACCTAACATAATTTAAAGTGCAACACCAAGCGATCAAAAAGGCATATGCCCCCTAACATAGAACCAATCAAACCATCACATCATCCCGCAAAAAATGAGCTCCTACCTAAGACAATCGGTCAAAAAAATTAATAAAATATGGCTCTCAGACAATGGAGACGCTAAAACATCATTTTTTTTGTTTAAAAAATGCTATTATTGTGTAAAACTTAAATAAATAAGAAAAAGTATACATATTAGGTATTGCCATGTCGGTAACAACCTGCTCCATAAAAATATCACGTGACCTAACCCCTCAGGTGAACGCTGTAAAAATAAATGAATAAAAACTGTGCCAAAACAACCAATTTTTTGGGTCACATTGCCTCATAAAGTGTATTAATGAATGATCAAAAAAATCATATGTATCCAAAAATGGTACCAATAAAAACGTCAACTCTTCCTGCAAAAAATGAGCCCTTGCACAAGACGATTGGCAGAAAATAAAAAAAATATGACGTTCAGAAAATGGAGACACAAAAACATATATATTTTTTAAATGCTTTATTATGTAAAACTGAAACAAACAAAGAAAGTAGACATATTTGATATCACTGCGTCCGTAACAACCTGCTCTATAAAAATAGTGCATGATCTAACCTGTCAGATGATCGTTGTAAAAAATAAAAACAGTGCGAAAACAGCCATTTTTTGGTTGCCTTACCTCACAAAAAAATGTAATATAGAGCGATTAAAAATCATATGTACCCCAAAATAGTACCAATAAAACTGTCACCTTATCCCCTAGTTTCCAAAATGGGGTCACTTTTGGGAGTTTCTACTGTAGGGGAGCATCAGGGGGGCTTCAAATGGAACATGGTGACTATAAACTAGTCCAGCAAAATCTGCCTTCCAAAAACCATGCGGCAGTCCTTTCCTTCTGCGTCCTTACATCAGTTTACAATCACATGTGGGGTGTTTCTGTGAACCTCAGAATCAGGGTAATAAATGTTGAGTTTAGTTTGGCTGTTAACCCTCGATGTGTTAAAGAAAAAAATGGATTCAAATGGAAAATCTGCCAAAAAAGTGACATTTAGAAATTTAATCTGTTTTGAGTAGGGATGAGCGAACTCGAACTGTATAGTTCGGGTTCGTACCGAATTTTGGGGTGTCCGTGACACGGACCCGAACCCGGACATTTTCGTAAAAGTCCGGGTTCGGGTTCGGTGTTCGTCGCTTTCTTGGCGCTTTTGTGACGCTTTCTTGGCGCTTTTTGAAAGGCTGCAAAGCAGCCAATCAACAAGCGTCATACTACTTGCCCCAAGAGGCCATCACAGCCATGCCTACTATTGGCATGGCTGTGATTGGCCAGAGCACCATGTGACCCAGCCTCTATTTAAGCTGGAGTCACATAGCGCCGCCCGTCACTCTGCTCTGATTAGCGTAGGGAGAGGTTGCGGCTGCGACAGTAGGGCGAGATTAGGCAGATTAACTCCTCCAAAGGACTTGATTAACTGATCGATCTGCAGCTGTGGATCATTGAGCTGCTGATCCTCAATTGCTCACTGTTTTTAGGCTGCCCAGACCGTTTGTCAGTCACATTTTTCTGGGGTGATCGGCGGCCATTTTGTGTCTTGTGGTGCACCAGCACAAGCTGCGACCAAGTGCATTTAACCCTCAATGGTGTGGTTGTTTTTTGGCTAAAGCCTACATCAGGGTGAAGCTGTCACACCAAGTGCATTTAACCAGCAATAGTCTGTTCATTTTTTGGCCATATACAAAATCAGGGGCAAGCTGCGCCTGTCACCAAGTGCATTTAACCCTCAATGGTGTGGTTGTTTTTTGGCTAAAGCCTACATCAGGGTGAAGCTGTCACACCAAGTGCATTTAACCAGCAATAGTCTGTTCATTTTTTGGCCATATACAAAATCAGGGGCAAGCTGCGCCTGTCACCAAGTGCATTTAACCCTCAATGGTGTGGTTGTTTTTTGGCTAAAGCCTACATCAGGGTGAAGCTGTCACACCAAGTGCATTTAACCAGCAATAGTCTGTTCATTTTTTGGCCATATACAAAATCAGGGGCAAGCTGCGCCTGTCACCAAGTGCATTTAACCCTCAATGGTGTGGTTGTTTTTTGGCTAAAGCCTACATCAGGGTGAAGCTGTCACACCAAGTGCATTTAACCAGCAATAGTCTGTTCATTTTTTGGCCATATACAAAATCAGGGGCAAGCTGCGCCTGTCACCAAGTGCATTTAACCCTCAATGGTGTGGTTGTTTTCTGGCTAAAGCCTACATCAGGGTGAAGCTGTCACACCAAGTGCATTTAACCAGCAATAGTCTGTTTATTTTTTGGCCATATACTACATCAGGGGCAAGCTGCGCCCGTCACCAAGTGCATTTAACCCTCAGTAGTGTGGTTGGTCAAGCTGTGACACCAAGTGCATTTAACCAGCAATAGTCTGTTCATTTTTTGGCCATATACTACATCAGGGGCAAGCTGCGCCCGTCACCAAGTGCATTTAACCAGCAATAGTGTGGTTATTTTTTGGCCATATCCCAGTCTAATTCTGTCACTAAATCCATACCGGTCACCCAGCGCCTAAATACTAGGCCTCAAATTTATATCCCGCTAAATCTCTCGTTACCGCTGTCCTGTTGTAGCTGGGAAAGTTATTTAGTGTCCGTCAAAGCACATTTTTTGTTCTGGGTTGAAGTACAATTCCCAATTTAGCAATTTCATAATTTAGTGGTTTCTGCTATATCAGAGCTATTTGAAATCTATCCCTAAAAGGGTATATAATATTCAAGGTGCACATTGGGTCATTCAGAATAACTTCACACACACCCGCTACTGTGTATTTTCAAGTCTAATTCTGTCACTAAACCCATACCTGTCACCCAGCGCCTAAATACTAGGCCTCAAATTTATATCCTGCTAAATCTCTCGTTACCGCTGTCCTGTTGTAGCTGGGAAAGTTATTTAGTGTCCGTCAAAGCACATTTTTTGTTCTGGGTTGAAGTACAATTCCCAATTTAGCAATTTCATAATTTAGTGGTTTCTGCTATATCAGAGCTATTTGAAATCTATCCCTAAAAGGGTATATAATATTCAAGGTGCACATTGGGTCATTCAGAATAACTTCACACACACCCGCTACTGTGTATTTTCAAGTCTAATTCTGTCACTAAACCCATACCTGTCACCCAGCGCCTAAATACTAGGCCTCAAATTTATATCCTGCTAAATCTCTCGTTACCGCTGTCCTGTTGTAGCTGGGAAAGTTATTTAGTGTCCGTCAAAGCACATTTTTTGTTCTGGGTTGAAATACAATTCCCAATTTAGCAATTTCATAATTTAGTGGTTTCTGCTATATCAGAGCTATTTGAAATCTATCCCTAAAAGGGTAGATCATATTGAAGGTGCACATAGGGTCATTCAGAATAACTTCACACACACCCGCTACTGTGTATTTCCAAGTCTAATTCTGTCACTAAACCCATACCTGTCACCCAGCGCCTAAATACTAGGCCTCAAATTTATATCCCGCTAAATCTCTCGTTACCGCTGTCCTGTTGTAGCTGGGAAAGTTATTTAGTGTCCGTCAAAGCACATTTTTTGTTCTGGGTTGAAGTACAATTCCCAATTTAGCAATTTCATAATTTAGTGGTTTCTGCTATATCAGAGCTATTTGAAATCTATCCCTAAAAGGGTATATAATATTCAAGGTGCACATTGGGTCATTCAGAATAACTTCACACACACCCGCTACTGTGTATTTCCAAGTCTAATTCTGTCACTAAACCCATACCTGTCACCCAGCGCCTAAATACTAGGCCTCAAATTTATATCCTGCTAAATCTCTCGTTACCGCTGTACTGTTGTTGCTTGGAAAGATATTTAGTGTCCGTCAAAGCACATTTTTTGTTCTGGGTTGAAGTACAATTCCCAATTTAGCAATTTCATAATTTAGTGGTTTCTGCTATATCAGAGCTATTTGAAATCTATCCCTAAAAGGGTATATAATATTCAAGGTGCACATTGGGTCATTCAGAATAACTTCACACACACCCGCTACTGTGTATTTTCAAGTCTAATTCTGTCACTAAACCCATACCTGTCACCCAGCGCCTAAATACTAGGCCTCAAATTTATATCCTGCTAAATCTCTCGTTACCGCTGTACTGTTGTTGCTGGGCAAGATATTTAGTGTCCGTCAAAGCACATTTTTTGTTCTGGGTTGAAATACAATTCCCAATTTAGCAATTTCATAATTTAGTGGTTCCTGCTATATCAGAGCTATTTGAAATCTATCCCAAAAAGGGTATATAATATTCAAGGTGCACATAGGGTCATTCAGAATAACTTCACACACACGCTTCTGTGCATTTCCAAGTCTAATTCTGTCACTAAATCCATACCGGTCACCCAGCGCCTAAATACTAGGCCTCAAATTTATATCCCGCTGAATTTGAATACAATACATTGGGCCAAATAATATATTTGTTGTTGTGGTGAACCATAACAATGAGAAAAACATCTAGTAAGGGACGCGGACGTGGACATGGTCGTGGTGGTGTTAGTGGACCCTCTGGTGCTGGGAGAGGACGTGGCCGTTCTGCCACATCCACACGTCCTAGTGTACCAACTACCTCAGGTCCCAGTAGCCGCCAGAATTTACAGCGATATATGGTGGGGCCCAATGCCGTTCTAAGGATGGTAAGGCCTGAGCAGGTACAGGCATTAGTCAATTGGGTGGCCGACAGTGGATCCAGCACGTTCACATTATCTCCCACCCAGTCTTCTGCAGAAAGCGCACAGATGGCGCCTGAAAACCAACCCCATCAGTCTGTCACATCACCCCCATGCATACCAGGGAAACTGTCTCAGCCTCAAGTTATGCAGCAGTCTCTTATGCTGTTTGAAGACTCCGCTGGCAGGGTTTCCCAAGGGCATCCACCTAGCCCTTCCCCAGCGGTGAAAGACATAGAATGCACTGACGCACAACCACTTATGTTTCCTGATGATGAGGACATGGGAATACCACCTCAGCATGTCTCTGATGATGACGAAACACAGGTGCCAACTGCTGCGTCTTTCTGCAGTGTGCAGACTGAACAGGAGGTCAGGGATCAAGACTGGGTGGAAGACGATGCAGGGGACGATGAGGTCCTAGACCCCACATGGAATGAAGGTCGTGCCACTGACTTTCACAGTTCGGAGGAAGAGGCAGTGGTGAGACCGAGCCAACAGCGTAGCAAAAGAGGGAGCAGTGGGCAAAAGCAGAACACCCGCCGCCAAGAGACTCCGCCTGCTACTGACCGCCGCCATCTGGGACCGAGCACCCCAAAGGCAGCTTCAAGGAGTTCCCTGGCATGGCACTTCTTCAAACAATGTGCTGACGACAAGACCCGAGTGGTTTGCACGCTGTGCCATCAGAGCCTGAAGCGAGGCATTAACGTTCTGAACCTGAGCACAACCTGCATGACCAGGCACCTGCATGCAAAGCATGAACTGCAGTGGAGTAAACACCTTAAAACCAAGGAAGTCACTCAGGCTCCCCCTGCTACCTCTTCTGCTGCTGCCGCCTCGGCCTATTCTGCTGCTGCCGCCTCGGCCTCTTCCTCCGCCTCTGGAGGAACGTTGGCACCTGCCGCCCAGCAAACAGGGGATGTACCACCAACACCACCACCACCACCTCCGTCACCAAGCGTCTCAACCATGTCACACGCCAGCGTTCAGCTCTCCATCTCACAAACATTTGATAGAAAGCGTAAATTCCCACCTAGCCACCCTCGATCCCTGGCCCTGAATGCCAGCATTTCTAAACTACTGGCCTATGAAATGCTGTCATTTAGGCTGGTGGACACAGACAGCTTCAAACAGCTCATGTCGCTTGCTGTCCCACAGTATGTTGTTCCCAGCCGGCACTACTTCTCCAAGAGAGCCGTGCCTTCCCTGCACAACCAAGTATCCGATAAAATCAAGTGTGCACTGCGCAACGCCATCTGTAGCAAGGTCCACCTAACCACAGATACGTGGACCAGTAAGCACGGCCAGGGACGCTATATCTCCCTAACTGCACACTGGGTAAATGTAGTGGCAGCTGGGCCCCAGGCGGAGAGCTGTTTGGCGCACGTCCTTCCGCCGCCAAGGATCGCAGGGCAACATTCTTTGCCTCCTGTTGCCACCTCCTCCTTCTCGGCTTCCTCCTCCTCTTCTTCCACCTGCTCATCCAGTCAGCCACACACCTTCACCACCAACTTCAGCACAGCCCGGGGTAAACGTCAGCAGGCCATTCTGAAACTCATATGTTTGGGGGACAGGCCCCACACCGCACAGGAGTTGTGGCGGGGTATTGAACAACAGACCGACGAGTGGTTGCTGCCGGTGAGCCTCAAGCCCGGCCTGGTGGTGTGTGATAATGGGCGAAATCTCGTTGCAGCTCTGGGACTAGCCAATTTGACGCACATCCCTTGCTTGGCGCATGTGCTGAATTTGGTGGTGCAGAAGTTCATTCACAACTACCCCGACATGTCAGAGCTGCTGCATAAAGTGCGGGACGTCTGTTCGCGCTTCCGGCGTTCACATCCTGCCGCTGCTCGCCTGTCTGCGCTACAGCGTAACTTCGGCCTTCCCGCTCACCGCCTCATATGCGACGTGCCCACCAGGTGGAACTCCACCTTGCACATGCTGGACAGACTGTGCGAGCAGCAGCAGGCCATAGTGGAGTTTCAGCTGCAGCACGCACGGGTCAGTCGCACTACAGAACAGCACCACTTCACCACCAATGACTGGGCCTCCATGCGAGACCTGTGTGCCCTGTTGCGCTGTTTCGAGTACTCCACCAACATGGCCAGTGGCGATGACACCGTTATCAGCGTTACAATACCACTTCTATGTCTCCTTGAGAAAACACTTAGGGCGATGATGGAAGAGGAGGTGGCCCAGGAGGAGGAGGAGGAGGAGGAGGAAGAGGGGTCATTTTTAGCACTTTCAGGCCAGTCTCTTCGAAGTGACTCAGAGGGAGGTTTTTGGCAACAGCAGAGGCCAGGTACAAATGTGGCCAGCCAGGGCCCACTACTGGAGGACGAGGAGGACGAGGATGAGGAGGAGGTGGAGGAGGATGAGGATGAAGCATGGTCACAGCGGGGTGGCACCCAACGCAGCTCGGGTCCATCACTGGTGCGTGGCTGGGGGGAAAGGCAGGACGATGACGATACGCCTCCCACAGAGGACAGCTTGTCCTTACCCCTGGGCAGCCTGGCACACATGAGCGACTACATGCTGCAGTGCCTGCGCAACGACAGCAGAGTTGCCCACATTTTAACCTGTGCGGACTACTGGGTTGCCACCCTGCTGGATCCACGCTACAAAGACAATGTGCCCACCTTACTTCCTGCACTGGAGCGTGATAGGAAGATGCGCGAGTACAAGCGCACGTTGGTAGACGCGCTACTGAGAGCATTCCCAAATGTCACAGGGGAACAAGTGGAAGCCCAAGGCCAAGGCAGAGGAGGAGCAAGAGGTCGCCAAGGCAGCTGTGTCACGGCCAGCTCCTCTGAGGGCAGGGTTAGCATGGCAGAGATGTGGAAAACTTTTGTCAACACGCCACAGCTAACTGCACCACCACCTGATACGCAACGTGTTAGCAGGAGGCAACATTTCACTAACATGGTGGAACAGTACGTGTGCACACCCCTCCACGTACTGACTGATGGTTCGGCCCCATTCAACTTCTGGGTCTCTAAATTGTCCACGTGGCCAGAGCTAGCCTTTTATGCCTTGGAGGTGCTGGCCTGCCCGGCAGCCAGCGTTTTGTCTGAACGTGTATTCAGCACGGCAGGGGGCGTCATTACAGACAAACGCAGCCGCCTGTCTACAGCCAATGTGGACAAGCTGACGTTCATAAAAATGAACCAGGCATGGATCCCACAGGACCTGTCCGTCCCTTGTCCAGATTAGACATTAACTACCTCCCCATAACCATATATTATTGGACTCCAGGGCACTTCCTCATTCAATCCTATTTTTATTTTCATTTTACCATTATATTGCAAGGCTACCCAAAGTTGAATGAACCTCTCCTCTGCCTGTGTGCTAGGCCTAAATATATGCCAATGGATTGTTGCAGTGGTGGCTGACGTGAAGCCTCATTCTCTGCTATGACATGCAGACTGATTCTCTGGTGACATGAAGCCAGATTGTCTGTTACGGGACCTCTCTCCTCTGCCTGGGTGCTGGGCCTGAATTTATGACAATGGACTGTTGCAGTGGTGGGTGACGTGAAGCCTGATTCTCTGCTATGACATGCAGACTGATTCTCTGGTGACATGAAGCCAGATCCTCTGTTACGGGACCTCTCTCCTCTGCCTGGGTGCTGGGCCTAAATTTATGAAAATGGACTGTTGCAGTGGTGGGTGACGTGAAGCCTCATTCTCTGCTATGACATGCAGACTGATTCTCTGCTGACATGAAGCCAGATCGTCTGTTACGGGACCTCTCTCCTCTGCCTGGGTGCTGGGCCTAAATTTATGAAAATGGACTCTTACAGTGGTGGGTGACGTGAAGCCTGATTCTCTGCTATGACATGAAGACTGATTCTCTGCTGACATGAAGCCAGATCCTCTGTTACGGGACCTCTCTCCTCTGCCTGGGTGCTGGGCCTAAATATCTGACAATGGACTGTTGCATTGGTGGCTGACGTGAAGCCTGATTCTCTGCTATGATATGAAGACTGATTCTCTGCTGACATGAAGCCAGATTGTCTGTTACGGGACCTCTCTCCTCTGCCTGTGTGCTAGGCCTAAATATATGCCAATGGATTGTTGCAGTGGTGGCTGACGTGAAGCCTGATTCTCTGCTATGACATGCAGACTGATTCTCTGGTGACATGAAGCCAGATCCTCTGTTACGGGACCTCTCTCCTCTGCCTGGGTGCTGGGCCTAAATTTATGAAAATGGACTGTTGCAGTGGTGGGTGACGTGAAGCCTGATTCTCTGCTATGACATGCAGACTGATTCTCTGGTGACATGAAGCCAGATCCTCTGTTACGGGACCTCTCTCCTCTGCCTGGGTGCTGGGCCTAAATTTATGAAAATGGACTGTTGCAGTGGTGGGTGACGTGAAGCCTCATTCTCTGCTATGACATGCAGACTGATTCTCTGCTGACATGAAGCCAGATTGTCTGTTACGGGACCTCTCTCCTCTGCCTGGGTGCTGGGCCTGAATTTATGACAATGGACTGTTGCAGTGGTGGCTGACGTGAAGCCTGATTCTCTGCTCTGATATGAAGACTGATTCTCTGCTGACATGAAGCCAGATTGTCTGTTACGGGACCTCTCTCCTCTGCCTGGGTGCCGGGGCCTAAATATCTGAGAATGGACTGTTCCAGTGGTGGGTAACGGGAAGCCAGATTCTCTGCTATGATATGAAGACTGATTCTCTGCTGACATGAAGCCAGATTGTCTGTTACGGGACCTCTCTCCTCTGCCTGGGTGCTGGGCCTAAATTTATGAAAATGGACTATTACAGTGGTGGGTGACGTGAAGCCTGATTCTCTGCTATGACATGAAGACTGATTCTCTGCTGACATGAAGCCAGATTGTCTGTTACGGGACCTCTCTCCTCTGCCTGGGTGCCGGGGCCTAAATATCTGAGAATGGACTGTTCCAGTGGTGGGTGACGGGAAGCCAGATTCTCTGCTATGGAACCTCTCTCCAATTGATTTTGGTTAATTTTTATTTATTTAATTTTTATTTTAATTAATTTCCCTATCCACATTTGTTTGCAGGGGATTTACCTACATGTTGCTGCCTTTTGCAGCCCTCTAGCCCTTTCCTGGGCTGTTTTACAGCCGTTTTAGTGCCGAAAAGTTCGGGTCCCCATTGACTTCAATGGGGTTCGGGTTCGGGACGAAGTTCGGATCGGGTTCGGATCCCGAACCCGAACATTTCCGGGATGTTCGGCCGAACTTCTCGAACCCGAACATCCAGGTGTTCGCTCAACTCTAGTTTTGAGTAACTTGAGGGGTGTAGTTTCTACAATGGGGACATTTATTGGGGTATCCACTATGTAGGTATCCATGTCTACAAAGTGACTTCAGACCTGAAATGTTTTTGAAAATTTTCTTTAAAATTTTTAGAATTGCTTCTAAAATTCTAAGCCTTCCAACATCCCCAAAAAATAAATAAAATGACATTTACTAAATAATGCAAACATAAAGTAGACATATGGGGAATGTTAAGTAATAAATATTTTATGAGGTATCACTTTCTGTTTTAAAATTGAAATTTTGAAAATTGCGCATTCTTCAAAATTTGTGGTCAATTTGGGATTTTTTCATAAATAAAGGTGAAATATATTGACTTAAATTTATGACTGTCATGAAGTACAATGTGTCACGAGAAAACAATCTCAGAATGGCTTGGATAAATAAAAGCGTTCCAAAGTTATTACCACATAAAGTGACACGTCAGATTTGCAAAAAATGGCCTGGGCAGGAAGGTAAAAACTGGCCGGGGTAGAAGGGGTTAAAGGATATAGCTTTGACAAACTAACCATGTCCATTATCCTATATCTGTCATACATATAGTAGCCTTTAAGCCTCATGCACACGTCCGTGGAACATTGACCTTGAGATACCGGCCTGGATTCCTGCTGAGTGCAGGAGCGCACGGCATCATTGGTTGCTATGACGCCGTGCGCTCGCTGTTGTACAGTAATACACTTGTATTATCTATATGAGTGTATTACTGTACAGCAGCGGCGGCACAAAGCGCATGGCGTCATAGCAACCAATGACGCCGTGCGCTCCTGAACTCAGCAGGAATCCAGGCCGGTGTTCCACGGACGTGTGCATGAGGCTTTACTGAGACCATCCAGCCATATCTTTTATAGCAATATTATATCAGCACAGCTATATGGCTGACAGACATTATATGCTTATTATCTAACACGGCCCATATTATATTTTATTATTATTCATTTTGTATTTATTATTAGTATTTTATATTTTTACAGATGTACTAATAAATGCATATATGTTTTGATGTATATATATCTAATCACTGGTCTTGAGTGGTTCCAAATGAGAAATGCATGTCTACAATGTATTATATATCTATTGAAGTGATAGGGTGAATCATATAGACAGAGCACCTTTTTCAGATTGTACGGGGTGGTGAGCCACTATTATATAGATATATCCATTCTCATATTCAGTTTTTTTTCCCATAAATTTCTCTCCTTTTCACAACTTGGGCTCCAGATTCTTTCTTTTTGTCACTTGGCCAGTTTTGTATTTTAGATCTTATATTTTTATCTTCCTCCAGACTCCCCTTCAGTACAGCCAGCTCACGTGTGCAATCATCCAGACACTCACACTTCATCAGATTCTTTGCTAATTTAATCTCTTAGGCTCCATTCACACGTCCGCAAATGGGTCCGCATCCGTTCCGCAATATCGGGAACGGGTGCGGACCCATTAATTCTCAATGGGGCAGGAATGGATGCGGAGAACACACTTATATGCTCTCCACATCCGCATTTCCAGAGCGCGGCCCGAACTTCTGGAATTACTATAATACTACCACTTATGTACAAGATTATAACTACTGCCCCCTATGGACAAGAATATAACTACTATAATACTGCCTCCTATGTACAAGAATATAACTACTATAACACTGCCTCCTATGTACAAGAATATAACTACTATAATACTTCCTCCTATGTACAAGAATATAACTACTATAATACTGCCTCCTATGTACAAGAATATAACTACTATAATACTGCCTCCTAGCTGTGAGGACGTGTGTAGGTGGTTCTCCTCATGTCTGGAGCTAGCCCAGGGAAGGGCCTCCCTGGGCGGGGAACTTCCCCAAGCAAGGCCCAGGCTTCCAGGCCTCCACTGGGAGGAAACTCCCAGGCTTTCTCTAGTATGGATACAAGTCCAAAAGTGAATCCTGTGACAAGGAATGGCCAGAATGGAGGAAACACCAGAGCATTAAGTGCAAGTAAGAAAGATGGAGTAACAGTTGTGGTTCCAGAAGGAAAGAAGGATTCAGCAGCAGTGAGTACAGCTAAGAGATGTGAGGTGAAGCAGTCCTCCAGCCCAGCCATGCAGCGTCCAGTACAGCATAGTGACCCCCAAAAGGTATCTTCTGTGAGAAGTGGCAATCCAAGCGTGCAGGCTGCACAGGAGGTGAGACGGGGCGCAGCACATGCATCAGGTGTGCAGCTCACCCCTCCAGCACACAGGCAGCGGAGGACATCTCTGGAGAGGCTGACATTACAGCAGAACCTGCAGCAGTGTGAGGTGGTGACCATGGCACGCTTAGGCCGCACCAGGTCTCAGTCTGGAGGTGGCAGCAGCAAAAATGCTGAAGGATCTGTGGCTGTGGCACAAGAGATATCCTCAGAGAAATCTGATGGAGGCTCCAGGTCTGCTGAGTTCAAACAGCCTGAGAAGCTGCCCAAGACTGGACACCAAACGAGAGAGACCCGTGCACCTGAGCTGCAGCTAGCAGAGGAGATCCCTGCCCTGGTGAGGAAAATGGAGGAGCTGAAGGGACACAAACAAATGCTGCAAATTGAGATTGACTGTGTATACAAGCTGAAGACTGCAAATCCAAACTGTGCAGCGGTGTACGACCGTAAGCTACACTCACTCAGCTTGGAACTTGGTGACCTGGTAAAGCAGATGGACATTGTCCTGGACAGGATGGGACCACTTGCCGAGTCCTATAGGCGCCAGGAGCGTTTTGCCAGCCAAGGCCTGAACCTTGAATCAGTTTTTTCTCTTGCTGAACTGGATTCCAGTGTTACCCCTGAGGAGGCCCAGCAAGCGACAAGACCTGTGCTGCAAGCTGCAAAGTTTTCCTTTCAAAAAGGAGAGATTTATAAACAGGACAGTTTGCAACAGCGGCCACAAGGATCTGCAGCTATCCCTGAGGAGACACATGAACCTCGGACACCGGCACTACAAGTCCCAGGAGGCACAGTGCAGCAGGACAATGGACATGCATCCGTACATCCAGGTGATGGGGTGGCAGAGCAGATCTCCACTGCTGGGGCAGAGACTGGGGGTGATGGTGGACATGTACCTGAGGGGTCAGTGTCTGGGGGGAATGTACAGTCTGTATGGGAGATATCTGATGATGGCATAGAGGTGGACGAGCTGGAGGAATCTCCACAGAGTAATGAGGGTGATTTTCCACCTTTACCCTCAAGCACAGAAGGTGTGAGTGGCCCCCCTAGCGCAGACACCCCCCCAATAAGTCAGGGCCCTGAACCCCGCCAGGTCCCCCCCAGTAATGCCTGGAGCCGCGGTGCTCCATCTTTTTCCTCCGGCGCTCACTATACAGGTCAGGCCTTTAAAAGGAGAAATGTAGTGAGGTTTAAACACCGAGGCGCCAAAGAAGACCTCCCAGATCGGAGGCTTGTGGTCCGAGAACTCCTGTGTCGCCAGATGGGGTTTGTGCCAGCGGACATCTTGGCAGTCATTAATCTACCAGATAGACAAGGCTATGACGTCAGCTTCAAGGTCATATCTAATCTGGATAGATTTTGGGCTAATTTCCCCAGGTTCAGAGACACTGACGATTGGAGTAAATTTATTTTTATTCCAATATCCAAGCCAGATACCGTCACGGTTAATATCCTGTTCTGGAATGAAGCCGTCCCTCCCCAGGACATTGTTGTGTGGCTCAGGAGACACTGTGACATGGTCTCTGATCTCACCAAGAACCGAGATGATGATGGTATCTGGACTGGAGGGTGGAAGGTTTTGGTGAAGCTGCGCCAGCATAATAATGTCACGTGGCATCTACCAAACTCCTTCTTCATTGGGAGAGAGAAAGGCGTCTGCTTCTACCCAGGTCAGCCCAGGAAGTGTTTTAAATGTGGCAGAGCCGGTCATGTCGCAAGTGTGTGCACTGTGGTCAAGTGCAATCTGTTCAGTGAGGTTGGCCACATAAGTGCAAATTGTCAAAACATCAGATGTAATCTATGTGGTGCGATGGGTCACCCTCACAGAGATTGTCCGGACGCATGGCACAATATCTGTAAGGAGCTTCCTGATGAGGAATTGTTAGAGGCAGATGCTGTAGAGGAGGAGGCCTTAATGTCAGGGTCCATTCTGACCAGACAAGAAGTCCAGCAGGGATCAGGTACTGCAGCTCCAGAACATGAGGTCCCAGATGCTGCACAGGGGAGTATGGAGGTTGTCCCTGAGGGCCAGCAACAGTCAGAGGTAGCTTCTTCTTCATCACCAGCAGTATTTGAGGAAAGTAAGAGCAACAAGAGGAGGAAAAAAGACAAGTCCTCCCGTAAGCCTGAGGGTGAGTACAGCATGGCAGGGAGTGTCAAGAAGAAAGTCCATAAGGGGGCAGAGGTTATGGTCATATCCAACAGGTATGAAGTCCTGTCAGAGTCTGAGGGAGATTATGAGAAATAACTGAAGAAAATAGATGATGAATGTGAAGGGGACACTGAGGATCCCCCGACCAAAAGGAAACCCTATGCTGTAGAGTCCCAGGTAGAATCAGACATGGAGACAGGTGGTAAGCAGGGCAACTCCGACTCCGACCTATGATGATGGGTATTACCTCGCTGCTCTTCCTTTTGTGTTGTGTAATGATGGCCGGGTTCTCTTTAAAAGTGCTTTCCAGCAATGTGAACAGCATTAAAGTAAGAAAGACAAGGCACATAGTGTATGACCACCTGAGATCTATTGATGCAGATGTCATCTTCTTACAGGAGACGCGTCTGACCACATCAGGACTTCTGCGTGAGGCTGAGAGGGAATGGAGGTCTGGTCCTTCTTTCTGGTCGCTGGCTGTGGAGCCTTATGCCGGGGTTGCTATAATGTTCACCACCAATGATGTGACTGTACATAGACTGACAGAAGTTATTATGGGTCGGTGTCTGGTCCTGGAGGTCACAATCCATGGTAGACGACTCCGGCTCATTAATATCTATGGTCCACAGTCAGTGGCGGAAAGGGTCCAGTTATTTAGCGAGGTTAAGCCGTATCTTTTTACCTCTGTCCCAGTGGTGTTGGCTGGAGATTTCAATGTCACTAGGACATCGGGTGACAGATCCTCTGGCCGAGCAGTGACCAGGGACTCCAAGTTCCTAAATAGCATGATCCAGCAGGCAGGCCTCAGCGATGTGTTCACACAGGGTGGTAGGAAGCCAAAATTTACATACTCCTGTGCTGACAGGAGCAGTCGCATTGATATGGCTTTTGTAAACCCTACAGAAGTGGTTAGTGGGATGTGTGAGAAAATTGTCCCTTTCTCTGATCACTTGGCCTTGTCATTCTGTTTGGGATCCATGAAGCGTCCAGATGTTGGTAGAGGGCTATGGAGACTTAACTCCAGTCTCCTGGAGGATCCTTATGCCCAGGATTGTGTCCACTTTCTTTTTCAGCAACAACTAGAGAGAGTGGACTTTTATGATAGCATGGCTGACTGGTGGGAGGACGTCAAGGAGGAGATCAGATCCCTCTTGAGGAGACTGTCATTTAAGAAGGGGAAGAGTAAGTACAGCCAGTATCTCAAGCTGCGGAAAGAATTGGAGTCACTGTATTCGGCAGATGGGGGGGACCAGCAAAAGATAAACCGACTGAAATCTGAGATAAGGCAGTATCAGTACAGCAGGTACAACTCCCTGGTTCTGGAACGAGATTATGGTTCCTTAGGGTCACCTGATCCCTTTGAGAACTGCCGGGAGCATGTAGTAAACAAGGTGGTCACAGGTCTCACTGACTCCCAGGGTGTTTTGCAGGAATCTCGGGAGGGTATCCTGGGGGTGGTGAGATCTTACTATACTGACTTATTTCAGAAGAAGGTTTTGGATAAAGAGAAGATGACACAATTCTTGGAGGCAACTCCAGGCCCTGATACTAATGATTTGGACTTTTCTCCTTTAACAGCAGAATTAACGGTGGAGGAGGTTAAAGTGGCCATTGATAAATTACATCTAAAGAAGGCACCAGTGTCATGGTCTTACCTTCTCACTGTTCTCCTTCGTTTGACATGTGCTGGCGGCCATCTTGGTTTCTGGGTTTCTTGTAGCCTCCCACCCTGCGGCTCCTCCTTCCCACTGGGAGGAGCTGGATGCCTAGCTCATATATATAGAAGGTCTGTGGCTTCAGTTCCTTGCTTGGTCCTCCTGTGTGCACATGCTTCAAAGACTGCTGCTGCTTCTGGTTCCTGATCCTGGCCTCGTCTGACTACCCCGTTGGTTCCCGATCCTGGCTTCGTCTGACTACCCCGTTGGTTCCTGATCCTGGCTACGTCTGACTACCCTCCTGGTTCCTGACCTCCGTCTACGCAAGACCCTGCTTCGGTTTAGCCATCCGTTTGGACTTTAGCTACGGCTTGATTTTCAATAAAGCCTTCTTATTCCACCTATCTCTGTTGTACGTCTGGTTCATGGTTCCATGACATTAGGACCAAGCCATGAATTCTGACGGTACAGGGCCATCCTCGCTACCTACGCTGGTTGCCAGACTTGATCAGCAGGATCACCTGTTGGGTCGGTTCGCTGTGGCGTTACAAACCCTGCTTGAACGCACGGCTCATTTAGCTTCCGTTGCCGATGGGTCGGTTGTCGCTCCTGGGCCCGCTCCTACTGCCGCTCCGGTTGTTGCGCCAGAGTCTACCCCGACACCTGTTGCTGCACCTGCGGTGTTTCGGGGTATGACCGGTTCTGCCCCCCTTCCACAGCGCTTTGGGGGAGAGCCAACTCAGTGCCGAGGTTTCCTTAACCAGGTGGCCATTTATTTCGAGTTGCTGCCACATGCCTTTCCTACTGAGAGATCAAAGGTGGGCTTCTTGATCTCGCTGCTCTCGGACAAGGCCTTGGCCTGGGCCAGCCCTTTATGGGAGAACAACAATCCGGTGGTTGCCGAGTTTTCCGGTTTTGTTGCTTCTCTTCGGAAGGTATTCGATGTGCCGGCTCGTGCTGTCTCTGCTGCGAAGCTCCTTATGTCCATCAGACAGGGTTCACGATCCGTAGCTGAATACGCCATTGAGTTTCGTACCCTGGCAGCAGAGGTGGGCTGGAATAATGAGGCTCTGGTCGCTGCTTTCTCTCATGGTCTCTCGGATGCCTTGAAGGATGAGATTGCAGCCAAGGACCTACCAGTGGAGCTCGAGTCCCTTATTTCTTTCCTGATTTTGATTGACACCAGACTCAGGGAGAGACCTTCCTTTAAGGAGAGCCTGCGGAGGCCTTCTAACAGATTGGCGCCTACGTTTGCTGTCCCACCCGTGCCTCCCTCTCCTCCCACGCCTCCTGGGGATGACTGGTCTGGGGGTCAACCCATGCAGCTGGGGGTTGCTCGCCTGTCCGAGGGGGAGAGGGTACTCCGGAGACGCGAGGGCCGATGCATGTACTGTGGTCTCGGTGGGCATTTTCGGTTGGCATGCCCGAACCGTCCGGGAAACGCTCGCACCTGAGATCCTGTCGGGGGCAGATCTTGGGTGGAGTCTCCTCGTCCCCGGTTTCCCGTGTTGACAAACCACTGATTACTGTTGTCCTCTCCTGGGTCGGGGGCTCGGTGACGACCCAGGCGTTGGTGGACTCTGGTGCTGGTGGCTTGTTCATTGATAGTGTGTTCGCCGCCGCCAATTCCATTCCTCTGCAGCCTCGAGGTTCCCCACTGGCTCTTGAGGCGATAGACGGCAGACCCCTTCTGCCGCCACACGTGACTCAGGAGACCCTTCCAGTGGGGATGGCCATTGGTGCCGTTCACAGAGAGTCGGTCTGTCTCCAGGTTATTTCGTCTCCACACTACTCGGTGGTCTTGGGGTACCCCTGGCTCCAGAAGCATAATCCGACTTTCGATTGGAGATCGGCCGAGATCCTCTCGTGGTCACCGCAGTGTGGGGCTAGTTGCATCCATGGGCCTGTCAAGTTGCTGTGTACTTCCTCGGACTCTCTGTTGCCTCCTGAATACGAGGAGTACCGGGATGTATTCGATAAGGTGCGCGCGGTTGCCCTACCTCCGCACCGCCCATACGATTGTGCCATAGAGTTACAATCTGGTGCCGTTCCTCCTCGTGGCAAAGTCTATCCACTGTCGGTAGCGGAGAATGAGGCCATGGAGGAGTACGTGAGGGAGGCGCTTTCACGCGGACACATTCGCAAATCCTCGTCCCCGGCAGGGGCTGGATTTTTCTTTGTGAAAAAGAAGGGCGGTGAGTTGAGGCCTTGCATCGACTACAGGGGTCTCAATCGCATCACGATCAAGAACGCTTACCCGATACCCTTGATTTCCGAGCTGTTCGATCGCCTCAAAGGGGCCACGGTCTTTACCAAACTCGACCTGAGGGCGGCATATAACCTGGTAAGGATCAAGGCGGGCGATGAGTGGAAGACCGCGTTTAACACCAGGACCGGTCATTATGAATCCTTGGTTATGCCCTTTGGGTTGTGCAATGCGCCCGCAGTCTTCCAGGAATTCATCAACGATGTTTTCCGTGACCTGTTGCAGCAGTGTGTGGTGGTCTATTTGGATGACATCTTGGTATATTCTGCATCCATGGAGGCCCACATTCTGGATGTCAGACGAGTGTTGCAACGCTTACGAGAGAACAAGCTGTTCGGTAAGCTTGAGAAATGCGAATTTCACCGATCCCAGGTAACCTTCTTAGGTTACATCATTTCCGCTGAGGGGTTCTCCATGGATCCTGAGAAGGTTTCGGCTGTCTTACAGTGGCCCCAGCCCAGTGGGCTTCGTGCCCTGCAGCGCTTTTTGGGCTTCGCCAATTATTATCGGAAGTTCATCAGGGACTTTTCCATGCTAGCCAAGCCTCTCACGGATCTGACCAGGAAGGGCAGTAATCCTCAGGTCTGGTCGCTCGAGGCCATCCGAGCTTTTGAGGCTCTAAAGTCCGCCTTTGTGTCGGCTCCGATTCTGTCGCATCCCAACCCTGGGTTGCCTTTTGTCCTCGAGGTGGACGCGTCTGAGACGGGAGTAGGCGCCCTCCTGTCTCAGCGTAGAACACCAGAGGGTCCTCTGCTTCCTTGTGGGTTTTACTCCCGGAAACTGTCTTCCGCGGAGTGCAACTATCAGATTGGTGACAGGGAGTTATTGGCCATCGTGCAGGCCCTTAAAGAATGGAGGCACTTGCTCGAGGGCTCGGTGGTTCCGGTTCTCATCCTGACGGACCACAAGAATCTGACCTACCTCTCTGAGGCCAAGAGATTGACACCACGTCAGGCCAGATGGGCTCTGTTCTTGTCACGTTTTAATTACGTGGTCTCCTACCTACCCGGCTCCAAGAACATCAGAGCGGATGCCTTATCACGGCAGTACTCCGAGCTGTCCGGGGAGGAGTCGATTCCGACTACGGTCATACCCCCGAATCAGATCCTGGCTGCTATTCGCACCAGCCTGACCTCTCCTCTGGGTGAGCAGATTTTGGCGGCTCAATCTGGTGCTCCCTCTGGGAGACCCAACGGCAGATGTTTTGTGCCTGAGGAGTTGCGCACTCGGTTGTTGCGAACCTACCATAACTCCAAGGCCGCGGGGCACCCTGGAAAGAATCAGCTGTCCTGGGCGGTTTCACGTCTGTTCTGGTGGCCTTCTCTACGTTCCGACATCGCTGCATATGTAGCGGCATGCTCCGTTTGTGCCCAGAGTAAGTCCCCTCGGCACCTTCCGTTGGGCCTTTTGCAACCCATAGCCACCGGGGAGCGTCCATGGTCACACCTGGGGATGGATTTCATTGTGGACCTTCCTGCATCCCGAGGCCATACGGTCATTCTCATGATTGTGGATCGGTTTTCCAAAATGTGCCACTGTGTTCCTCTCAAGAAGTTACCCTCTGCACAAGAGTTGGCCTCGATTTTTGCCAGGGAGGTCTTCCGGTTGCACGGTTTGCCCAAGGAGATTGTGTCGGATCGGGGGAGTCAGTTTGTGTCCAGGTTCTGGCGCGCCTTTTGCTCCCAGTTGGGGATTCATCTCTCTTTCTCCTCGGCCTACCACCCTCAGTCCAATGGGGCCGCAGAACGATCCAATCAGGCCTTGGAGCAATTCCTTCGTTGCTATGTCTCCGATCACCAAGACAATTGGGTTGACCTCCTGCCTTGGGCTGAGTTTGCCAGGAACACGGCGGTGAACTCTTCCTCTGGGACGTCTCCCTTCATGGCCAATTATGGGTTCCAACCTGCCGTGTTACCGGAGGTATTCTCTCCCCAGGATACTCCGGCTGTGGAGGATCACCTTTCCGTCCTACGTACTTCTTGGGTACAGATCCAGAGGTCCCTTGAGGTCTCTGCGCAACGCCAGAGACTCCAGGCTAATCGCAGACGAGCGCCCGCTCCTTCCTACCAGGTCGGAGACCGTGTATGGTTGTCCACCCGCAACCTCAACCTTCGAGTGCCCACTCCCAAGCTGGCGCCTCGCTTTGTTGGTCCCTTCCGAGTGCTTCACAGGGTAAACCCGGTAGCCTATGCCCTTGCGCTTCCTCCTGGCATGCGGATCTCCAACGTGTTTCATGTCTCCCTGTTGAAGCCATTGGTGTGTAATCGTTTCACTTCCTCGGTTCCTCGGCCCCGTCCGGTCCAAGTGGGCAATCGTGAGGAATATGAGGTGAGCAATATCCTGGACTCACGCCTGGTCCGCGGTCAGTTGCAGTTTTTGGTCCATTGGCGTGGTTATGGTCCAGAGGAGCGTTCCTGGGTTCCCTCCACAGATGTCCATGCTCCTGCGTTGCTCCGAGCCTTCCACGCACGCTTCCCTCTGAAACCGTTCCTTACTCCGCGGAGGAGGGGCCCTTGAGGGGGAGGTACTGTCATGGTCTTACCTTCTCACTGTTCTCCTTCGTTTGACATGTGCTGGCGGCCATCTTGGTTTCTGGGTTTCTTGTAGCCTCCCACCCTGCGGCTCCTCCTTCCCACTGGGAGGAGCTGGATGCCTAGCTCATATATATAGAAGGTCTGTGGCTTCAGTTCCTTGCTTGGTCCTCCTGTGTGCACATGCTTCAAAGACTGCTGCTGCTTCTGGTTCCTGATCCTGGCCTCGTCTGACTACCCCGTTGGTTCCCGATCCTGGCTTCGTCTGACTACCCCGTTGGTTCCTGATCCTGGCTACGTCTGACTACCCTCCTGGTTCCTGACCTCCGTCTACGCAAGACCCTGCTTCGGTTTAGCCATCCGTTTGGACTTTAGCTACGGCTTGATTTTCAATAAAGCCTTCTTATTCCACCTATCTCTGTTGTACGTCTGGTTCATGGTTCCATGACAACCAGGTCCCGACGGTATTACCGCAGAATTCTATAAGAAATTCAGAGACCACTTGGCTCCAATCCTCGTGGACGTGTATAAAAATTGTCTAGAAAATCACCTGATGCCTCCGTCCATGAGGGTGTCATCGCTGATTCTGCTTTCTAAAGGAAAGGAGCCTAGCGACATCAAGAACTGGAGGCCGATTGCCCTCTTGAATGTCGACAGGAAAATTCTGGCAAAAATCCTTTTCTCTAGATTAGTCTGTTTGTCCCGGGCACTGTTGGCAGGCTGTCAGTTCGGCACAGTAAAAGGGCGGAACATCTCTGGAGCAGTCATCTCGATAAGGGAGATGTTTGAGAGATGTAAAGCTCTGAGGTGTGGGAGATATGTTGTTGGTCTTGACCAGGCTAAAGCCTTCGACAGAGTAGACCACGAGTATCTATGGGCCACTTTGTCAAAGTACGGTATTCCGGGGCAATTTATTGATTGGCTGAAAACCTTATATAGAGAGGCAGAGAGCTTTCCTCTGGTCAATGGTTGGCAGGGCGGCACGTTCAGGGTTGAGGCAGGGGTGAGACAGGGTTGCCCGTTGAGTCCACTGCTGTATGTGTTTGCCCTAGACCCGTTCCTGAGGTCGCTGCAGGAGTGTGATTTTCGGGGGGTACCGGTCCCCCACTGCTTGCCTCTGAGTGTTGTTGCCTACGCGGATGATGTGACTGTGGTGATATCTGGGCCTCGTGAGGTGCAGCTGTTGTCGGCAGCCATCAGAAGCTACTCGGAGGCCTCAGGGTCTCTGGTCAACCTTGAGAAGAGTCAAGCTTTCTGGACACTGGATTCTGATCCAGACTTTGATCTGCCACAATTTGCGAAGGCCTCCACCTATATTAAGATCTTAGGGGTTAAATTTGGGAGGGACGATAACGCCAGGATAAATTGGGAGGAGAAATTGGAAGCCGGAAATGCAAAGGTTCAGCGATGGAAGAACTGGAGGCTGACCTATAGAGAAAGGGTTAAAATGCTGAAGACTTACCTGGTCCCTGTCTTCTTGTATATCTCTGTCATTTTTCCTTTGCCAGAATCTTTCTCGGCTAGGCTCTTTAGCCTGTTCTTCCAGCTTCTTTGGGGGAACAGGTTAAACCCAGTAAAAAGAGGGATCACCTACCTGCAGAGGAGAGAGGGTGGGCTGGATATGTTAAATCCAAGGGTGTTCTTTGACTCCTTGTTCCTAAAAGTTAATTTTGGTGACCTGGACTCAGAGAACAGCTCCCTGTGGGTGAACAGTGTCAGGGACTGGATATTGCCTTTTGCAGAGTCTTGGGTGCGAGGCGGCAGTCTCAAGAGGGGTCGGTTGACTCGTGGCTTCCTCCCCCAGTACCTGAACTATGGTCTCCGATGCTTGAGAAACTGGCGGATTGATAAAGTGTGTATTGAGAGTAAGACCAGGAAAGAGCTGTACCTGACCATATGTAGGACTTTCTTTTATATACAGCCCGCATTAAAAGACTGTACAACAGTAACCTTAAAAGAAAGTCTGAGGTTTCTTAATGGAGTCAGGCTCCTTGCAAAATTTTTTGACATTGCCTGGCTGTCCTTGCAGGGAAAGCTTTATGTTAAGGGCAATCTAAAACATCTGAGTGTGTCAGAGCGGAAGTGTCCCTTAGGATGTCAACAGGAGGAGACAATGGCACATTTTATATCTGAGTGCGAGGAGGGGCAGAAAATATGGCAGGAGGTATCCTCCAGGTTAAAGATCCCTAGACTGCGGCGTCTTACATACCCAGACATCATCTATGGGGTACCAACCAGTATACCTGACATTGACCGGGGGACCATGTACCTGATTATTACAGTCATTAAATACTACCACTGGCATACTAGAACGAAAGTGTCCGTACATAGCGAGCCGTTCCATCCTAGGCAAGCGGTGAACCTGATCCTGTCAGAGCTGAGGTAGACAAAGAACATAGAATGTAGGAAAAAGGAGAGAAACAGGGTGTTATGGAGGAATGTACATATGGTGGATGTGGACTGATCTTCATAATGGAATTGTGTTTATTACTGATTTATTTACTATATTTTCCTTTAACAGCAATGGACTATTGTTAGGTTAAAGTTATCACCATTATTATTTATACTGTTGGATATGTATGATTTCTGGTAAATGACCATTGTTTCTGTTCATTGAGATTGAATGTATTGTTATGTTTGTTTATACTAATAAAAATTGCCTCCTATGTACAAGAATATAACTACTATAATACTGCCTCCTATGTACAAGAATATAGCTACTATAATACTGCCTCCTATGTACAAGAATACACTACTATAATACTACCTCCTATGTACAAGAATATAACTACTATAATACTGCCTCCTATGTACAAGAATATAACTACAATAATACTGCTCCTATGTACAAGAATATAACTAGTAGAATAATGCTATGTACAAGAATATAACTACTATAATTCTGCATCCTATGTACAAGAATATAACTACTAGAATAATGCTATGTACAAGAATATAACTACTATAATACTGCCTCCTATGTCCAAAAATATAACTACTATAATACTGCCCCCTATGTACAAGAATATAACTACTATAATGGGATACACCCAAAGCTTGGATACAACCAAAGCTATTAAAAGAGCTCAGCGGTGAACTAACAAAACCATTAACAGATTTATTTAACCAATCACTGGCAACAGGAGTCGTCCCAGAAGATTGGAAATTAGCAAATGTTGTGCCGATTCACAAGAAAGGTAATAGGGAGGAATCGGGCAACTATAGGCCAGTAAGCCTGACATCAATAGTGGGGAAATTAATGGAAACCATACTTAAGGAGAGGATTGTGGAACATCTAAAATCCCATGGATTGAAAGATGAAAAACAGCATGGGTTTACTTCAGGGAGATCATGTCAAACTAATCTTATTGATTTTTTTTATTGGGTGACTAAAACAATAGATGGCGGAGGTGCAGTAGACATCGCTTATCTAGACTTCAGTAAGGCTTTCGATGCTGTCCCACACAGAAGGCTTATCAATAAATTACAGTCTTTGGGCTTGGACTCCCATATTGTTGAATGGATTAGGCAGTGGCTGAGGGACAGACAACAGAGGGTTGTAGTCAATGGAGTATATTCAGACCAAGGTCTTGTTACCAGTGGGGTACCTCAGGGATCTGTTCTGGGACCCATATTGTTTAATATCTTTATCAGCGAAATTGCAGAAGGCCTCGATGGCAAGGTGTGTCTTTTTGCTGATGACACAAAGATTTGTAACAGGGTTGATGTTCCTGGAGTGATACACCAAATGGAAAAGGATTTAGGAAAACTGGAGGAATGGTCAAAAATCTGGCAACTAAAATTTAATGTTGATAAGCACCTGGGGCGTAAAAACCCAAGAGCAGAATATAAAATCAGCGATACAGTCCTAACCCCAGTATCTGAGGAAAGGGATTTAGGGGTCATTATTTCAGAAGACTTAAAGGTAGGCAGACAATTTCATAGAGCAGCAGGAAATGCTAGCAGAATGCTTGGGTGTATAGGGAGAGGCATTACCAGTAGAAAGAGGGAGGTGCTCATGCCGCTCTACAGAGCACTAGTGAGACCTCATTTGGAGTATTGTGCTCAGTACTGGAGACCATATCTCCAGAAGGATATTGATACTTTGGAGAGAGTTCAGAGAAGAGCTACTAAACTGGTACATGGATTGCAGGATAAAACTTACCAGGAAAGATTAAAGGACCTTAACATGTATAGCTTGGAAGAAAGACGAGACAGAGGGGATATGATAGAAACTTTTAAATACATAAAGGGAATCAACAAGGTAAAAGAGGAGAGAATATTTAAAAGAAGAAAAACTGCTACAAGAGGACATAGTTTTAAAGGTTTAAAAGTAATATCAGGAAGTATTACTTTACTGAGAGAGTAGTGGATGCATGGAATAGCCTTCCTGCAGAAGTGGTAGCTGCAAATACAGTGAAGGAGTTTAACCACCTCCCGACTGCTGTACGCACGGATGCGTCCGGAAGGTGGTTGATCTATTCCTCCTGGACGCATCCGTGCGTCATCTCGCGATAGCCGAGATTTCCTGTGAACAGGAACTGAAGGTAAACGAGTGGATCTCCAGCCTGCCAGCGGCGATCGCTCGCTGGCAGGCTGGAGATGTGATTTTTTTTAACCCCTAACAGGTATATTAGACGCTGTTTTGATAACAGCGTCTAATATAACTGCTACCTGGTCCTCTGGTGGTCCCTTTTGTTTGGATCGACCACCAGAGGACACAGGCAGCTCTGTAAAGTACCACAAAACACTACACTACACTACACTACACCCCCCGTCACTTATTAACCCTTTATGAACCACTGATCACCCCATATAGACTCCCTGATCACCCCCCTGTCATTGATCACCCCCCTGTCATTGATCACCCCCCTGTAAGGCTCCATTCAGAGGTCCGTATGATTTTTACGGATCCACGGATACATGGATCGGATCCGCAAAACACATGCGGACCTCTGAATGGAGCCTTACAGGGGGGTGATCAATGACAAGGGGGTGATCACGCATATAGACTTCCTGATCACTTCCCTGTCATTGATCACCCCCCTGTAAGGCTCCATTCAGACGTCCGTATGATTTTTACGGATCCACTGATACATGGATCGGATCCGCAAAACACATGCGGACCTCTGAAAGGAGCCTTACAGGGGGGTGATCAATGACAGAGGGGTAATCACCCATATAGACTCCCTGATCACCTCCGTCATTGATCACCCCCCTGTAAGGCTCCATTCAGACGTCCGTATGATTTTTACGGATCCACTGATACATGGATCGGATCCGCAAAACACATGCGAACGTCTGAATGGAGCCTTACAGGGGGGTGATCAATGACAAGGGGGTGATCACGCATATAGACTTCCTGATCACTTACCTGTCATTGATCACCCCCCTGTCATTGATCATCCCCCTGTAAGGCTCCATTCAGACGTCCGTATGATTTTTACGGATCCACTGATACATGGATCGGATCCGCAAAACACATGCGGACCTCTGAATGGAGCCTTACATGGGGGTGATCAATGACAGAGGGGTGATCACCCATATAGACTCCCTGATCACCTCCGTCATTGATCACCCCCCTGTAAGGCTCCATTCAGACGTCCGTATGATTTTTACGGATCCACTGATACATGGATCGGATCTGCAAAACACATGCGGACGTCTGAATGGAGCCTTACAGGGGGGTGATCAATGACAAGGGGGTGATCACGCATATAGACTTCCTGATCACTTCCCTGTCATTGATCACCCCCCTGTCATTGATCACCCCCCTGTAAGGCTCCATTCAGACGTCCATATGATTTTTACGGATCCACTGATACATGGATCGGATCCGCAAAACACATGCGGACCTCTGAATGGAGCCTTACAGGGGGGTGATCAATGACAGAGGGGTGATCACCCATATAGACTCCCTGATCACCTCCATCATTGATCACCCCCCTGTAAGGCTCCATTCAGACGTCCGTATGATTTTTACGGATCCACTGATACATGGAACGGATCCGCAAAACACATGCGGACGTCTGAATGGAGCCTTACAGGGGGGTGATCAATGACAAGGGGGTGATCACGCATATAGACTTCCTGATCACTTCCCTGTCATTGATCACCCCCCTGTCATTGATCACCCCCCTGTAAGGCTCCATTCAGACGTCCGTATGATTTTTACGGATCCACTGATACATGGATCGGATCCGCAAAACACATGCGGACCTCTGAATGGAGCCTTACAGGGGGGTGATCAATGACAGGGGGGTGATCACCCATATAGACTCCCTGATCACCCCCCTGTCATTGATCACCCCCCTGTAAGGCTCCATTCAGACGTCCGTATGCGTTTTGCGGATCCGATCCATGTATCCGTGGATCCGTAAAAAATCCTACGGACGTCTGAATGGAGCCTTACAGGGGGGTGATCACCCATATAGACTCCCTGATCACCCCCCTGTCATTGATCACCCCCCTGTAAGGCTCCATTCAGACGTCCGTATGCGTTTTGCAGATCCGATCCATGTATCCGTGGATCCGTAAAAAATCATACGGACGTCTGAATGGAGCCTTACAGGGGGGTGATCACCCATATAGACTCCCTGATCACCCCTCTGTCATTGATCACCCCCCCTGTAAGGCTCCATTCAGACGTCCATATGCATTTTGCGGATCCGATCCATGTATCCGTGGATCCGTAAAAAATCATACGGACTTCTGAATGGAGCCTTACAGGGGGGTGATCAATGACAGGGGGGTGATCACCCCATATAGACTCCCTGATCACCCCCCTGTCATTGATCACCCCCTGTAAGGCTCCATTCAGACGTCCGTATGCGTTTTGCGGATCTGATCCATGTATCCGTGGATCCGTAAAAAATCATACGGACTTCTGAATGGAGCCTTACAGGGGGGTGATCAATGACAGGGGGTGATCAATGACAGGGGGGTGATCACCCCATATAGACTCCCTGATCACCCCCCTGTAATTGATCACCCCCTGTAAGGCTCCATTCAGACATTTTTTTGGGCCCAAGTTAGTGGAAATTTTTTGTTTGTTTTTGTTTTTTCTTACTAAGTCTCATATTCCACAAACTTGTGTCAAAAAATAAAATCTCACATGAACTCACCATACCCCTCACGGAATCCAAATGCGTAACATTTTTTAGACATTTATATTCCAGACTTCTTCTCACGCTTTAGGGCCCTAAAATGCCAGGGCAGTATAAATACCCCACATGTGACCCCATTTCGGAAAGAAGACACCCCAAGGTATTCCGTGAGGGGCATATTGAGTCCATGAAAGATTGAAATTTTTGTCCCAAGTTAGCGGAAAGGGAGACTTTGTGAGAAAATACAAAAAAAATCAATTTGTGCCCAAAAAAAAAAAATTCAAGGAACTCGCCATGCCCCTCACGGAATACCTTAGGGTGTCTTCTTTCCAAAATGGGGTCACACGTGGGGTATTTATACTGCCCTGGCATGTTAGGGGCCCGAAAGCGTGAGAAGAAGTCTGGGATCCAAATGTCTAAAAATGCCCTCCTAAAAGGAATTTGGGCACCTTTGCGCATCTAGGCTGCAAAAAAGTGTCACACATCTGGTATCGCCGTACTCAGGAGAAGCTGGGGAATGTGTTTTAGGGTGTCATTTTACATATACCCATGCTGGGTGAGATAAATATCTTGGTCAAATGCCAACTTTGTATAAAAAAATGGGAAAAGTTGTCGTTTGCCAAGATATTTCTCTCACCCAGCATGGGTATATGTAAAATGACACCCCAAAACACATTCCCCAACTTCTCCTGAGTACGGCGATACCAGATGTGTGACACTTTTTTGCAGCCTAGGTGGGCAAAGGGGCACACATTCCAAAGAGCACCTTTCGGATTTCGCAGGCCATTTTTTACACATTTTGATTGCAAAGTACTTCTCACACATTTGGGCCCCTAAATTGCCAGGGCAGTATAACTACGCCACAAGTGACCCCATTTTGGAAATAAGACACCCCAAGGTATTCTGTGAGGGGCATGGCGAGTTCCTAGAATTTTTTATTTTTTGTCGCAAGTTAGTGGAATATGAGACTTTGTAAGGAAAAAAAAATAATCATCATTTTCCGCTAACTTGTGACAAAAAATAAAAAATTCTAGGAACTCGCCATGCCCCTCACGGAATACCTTGGGGTGTCTTCTTAGGGGCCCAAATGTGTGAGAAGTACTTTGCAATCAAAATGTGTAAAAAATGGCCTGCGAAATCCGAAAGGTGCTCTTTGGAATGTGTGCCCCTTTGCCCACCTAGGCTGCAAAAAAGTGTGACACATCTGGTATCGCCGTACTCAGGAGAAGTTGGGGAATGTGTTTTGGGGTGTCATTTTACATATACCCATGCTGGGTGAGATAAATATCTTGGTCAAATGCCAACTTTGTATAAAAAAATTGGAAAAGTTGTTGTCACAACCAGACAGCTGAGAAGCTCTGACGGAAGCCTTTCAGAACCTCCTCCTTGAGTTTCTTTGTTGTGATGTTCAGTTCCTCATCTCGTTAGCCTCTCTCAGCTGTCATGTGGTTGGACTGATTGCATCCTTTTAAATTCCGCCCCATAATGCATTACTGGGCGGCTTATACTACTTCCTGGAGTGTGTGTGCATGCTGATCTTGTTTTCCAGTCTGCTACAAAGTTAAGTGCTGAACATTTATCTGTTATTTTCTGTTTGCTGGATCCCAGGTGACCCTGACTCCCTCCGTGTCTGGTGTAGGGAGCCGGTGGTCGTGTCCCCTCACTATTATAGGGTGTTCAGGGGTTATATAGTCGAGGTACGTGGATATGCAACCATCCACCTCTGGGATCGTTGCATAGGCTGAGCAGCCAGGGAAAGTCTCAGGTCTTGTGCAGGGGTCTCCCTTATGGTTCCTTAGCTTTGGATCCAGTGAGTCATATATGCATGTTGCTTTGTCTCGTTTCCTGTACACCGTCCGTGACATTATAAGCCGCCAAAACCGTCTCAAGCATGGATTCGGTTTCACTTTTGGCTGAACGCTTCCAGGGTCTTTCATTGGAGGTAGCTGATCTCCGTAAGACTTTTTCTCAGCTTCAAGTGACCGGTTCAGCTTGCATTCATGGAGTTTGTTCTGAGCCTAAGATCTCGCTCCCGGATACGTTCTCCGGGGGTACTGAGAATTTTGTGCGTTTTAGAGAGGCTTGCAAACTCCATTTTCGCCTTCTTCCCCATTCCTCTGGTGATGAGGAACGGAGGGTGGGGATCATTATATCGCTGCTCAGGGGTAACGCTCAGTCTTGGGCCTTTTCGCTGCCGGAGGGGGCACGGCCTCTCCGTTCAGTGGATGAATTCTTTTTTGCCCTGGGTCAGATATGTGATGATCCGGATCGTATTGCTCTGGCTGAGTATAGACTACGTCTATTATGCCAGGGTAAACAATCCGCAGAAATATACTGCTCAGAATTTAGGAGATGGGCAGTTGATACTGGTTGGAATGATGCTGCACTCCGAAGTCAATTTTGCCATGGTCTTTCAGAGGGATTGAAAGATGCATTTGCCTTTCATGAGAGGCCTATTTCTTTGGACTCTGCTATGTCTCAGGCCGTTCGTATTGACAGGCGTCTTAGAGAGAGAGGAGAGATGTCCCCTTCCTGTCATACTCAGTCCCAGGACAGTGCAGCGGTCTCATTCTGTGCGCAGGGGTCTCGGTCGCTGTCAGCCCCTGCTGAGCAGGAGCCCATGCAGCTGTGGTTGATTGCTTCTGACAATAGAAGATTCAGCTCGCATGGGAGGGTTTGTTTTTGTTGTGGAGGTATAAATCATTTGGCAAATGTTTGTCCTTCTAGGAGATTCAGGCAGTATTCTGGGAGTAATAAAGAAACAAACAGGAAAAAATCTTTTAAAAATGTTCCGTCTGTTACTATTGGCAGGGTTGAGGCGGAGATTGAAGGTTTTCAGTTTGCTTGTAGTTCCCGTTTTGTCCTAGGGTGGCGCTAGAGAGCAAGAACATTTTTTGTGAGATTTTTGTGGATAGTGGAGCAGCTGTCAATCTCATTGATAATCAATTTGCAATAACTCATGGTTTCCAGGTGCGCACGTTGGGAAAGGATATTCCTGTTTTTGCTATTGACTCCGCTCCACCTTCTCAGAAATCATTAAAGGGCATAGTTCACAATATCCGTTTAATTGTGATGCTCATGTTGAGGATGTGTCATGTTTCGTCCTTAGCGGTTTGCCTACTCCTCTAGTGTTGGGGCTACCCTGGCTCACTAAACATAACCCCACCATTGATTGGCAAGCGAGGCAAATAAATGGTTGGAGTGACTTTTGCAGAGAGAATTGCCTCACGACATCTGTTTCTGAGGTTGCTACTAAGACTGTACCATCTTTTCTCTCTGAATTTTCGGATGTCTTCTCTGAGAGTGGAGTTCAGGATTTGCCCCCGCACAGGGAGTACGATTGCCCTATTAATCTCATCCCAGGCGCCAAACTGCCTAAATCTTGTTTATACAATCTTTCCCAACCTGAGAGGATCGCTATGCGTGCTTATATTTCTGAGAGTCTGAGAAAAGGACAGATACTACCCTCGAAGTCACCTGTTGCCGCTGGTTTTTTCTTTGTTAAGAAAAAAGATGGTTCTTTAAGACCTTGTCTGGATTTCAGGGAGCTGAACAGTATCACTATTCGTGACCCTTATCCGCTTCCTCTGATCCCGGACCTGTTTAACCAGGTTGTTGGGGCTAAAGTCTTTTCCAAATTAGATCTAAGAGGGGCATACAACCTGGTCAGGGTCAGAGAAGGCGACGAATGGAAGACGGCCTTCAATACCCCTGAGGGCCATTTTGAGAATTTGGTTATGCCTTTTGGTTTGATGAATGCCCCAGCCGTTTTTCAGCATTTCGTGAACAGCATTTTTTATCATTTGATGGGAAAATTTGTATTAGTGTATTTGGATGACATTTAGATTTTTTCTCCTGATTTCAAAACTCATAAGGAACATTTACGTCAGGTCTTGCTCATCCTGCATGAGAATAAATTATATGCGAAACTGGAAAAATGTGTGTTTGCGGTTCCAGAAATTCAATTTCTGGGGTTTCTTCTCTCTGCTTCTGGTTTTCGCATGGACCCCGAGAAGGTCCGCGTTGTGCTTGAGCTTCCTGAGAATCAGAAGGCGCTGATGCGTTTTTTGGGCTTTGCCAATTATTACAGGAAGTTTATTTTGAATTATTCCTCTATTGTTAAACCACTCACTGATATGACCAGAAAGGGGGTAGATTTTTCTTCCTGGTCAGTAAGGCTTTTTCTAATATCAAGGAGAGTTTTGCTTCCGCTCCCATCTTGGTGCAACCTGATATTTCTTTACCCTTCATAGTTGAGGTTGTGTCATGGAACCATGAACCAGACGTACAACAAGAGATAAGTGGAAATAAGAAGGCTTTATTGAAAATCAAGCTGTAAGGCAAAAGTCCAAACGGATGGCTAAACCGAAGCAGGGTCTTGCGAAGCCAGAGGTCAGGAACCAGAAGGGTAGTCAGACGAAGCCTGGATCAGGAACCAGCAGGGTAGTCAGACGAAGCCTGGATCAGGAACCAGCAGGGTAGTCAGACGAAGCCTGGATCAGGAACCAGCAGGGTAGTCAGACGAAGCCAGGATCAGGAACCAGAAGCAGCAGCAGTCTTAGAAGCATGTGAACACAGGAGGACCAAGCAAGGAACTGAAGCCACAGACCTCCTATATATATGAGCTAGGCATCCAGCTCCTCCCAGTGGGAAGGAGAAGCCGCAGGGTGGGAGGCTACAAGAAACCCAGAAACCAAGATGGCCGCCAGCACATGTCAAACGAAGGAGAACAGCAAGAAGGTAAGACCATGACAGGTTGATGCTTCTGAGGTGGGTGTGGGGGCGGTCTTGTCTCAGGGTTCCTCTCCTGCCAAATGGCGACCGTGTGCCTTTTTCTCGAAAAAACTCTCCTCCGCAGAGAGAAATTACGATGTGGGAGATAGGGAATTGTTGGCCATCAAGTTGGATTTTGAGGAATGGCGCCATTGGCTAGAGGGAGACACCCTATTACCGTATTTACTGACCATAAAAATCTGGCCTACTTGGAGTCAGCCAAGCGTCTGAACCCGAGACAGGCCAGATGGTCTTTGTTCTTTTCTAGGTTTAATTTTGTTGTCACGTTCCGCCCTGGAGTTAAGAATGTGAAGGCAGATGCCCTGTCACGTTGTTTTCCGGGAGGCGGGAATTTTGAAGACCCGGGTCCCATTTTGGCTGAAGGTGTGGTGGTCTCTGCTCTTTTTTCTGAATTGGAGGCAGAGGTGCAGGCAGCCCAGTCAGAGGCTCCTGATCTTTGTCCTCCTGGGAGGTTGTTTGTGCCTATCGCTTTAAGACGCAAGATTTTTAAGGAACACCACGATATGGTCCTTGCTGGGCATCCGGGAGCAAGAGCCACACTGGATCTCATCTCTCGGAGATTCTGGTGGCCTGCGCTTCGTAAGTCGGTTGAGGGTTTTGTGGCAGCCTGCGAGACTTGCGCTTGTGCCAAAGTCCCTCATTCACGGCCATCAGGTCCTCTCCTTCCCTTACCCATTCCTTCCCGTGCTTGGACACATCTGTCCATGGACTTCATAACGGACCTGCCTCGTTCCTCAGGGAAGACTGTGATTCTGGTGGTGGTGGACCGTTTTAGCAAAATGGTGCATTTCATCCCTTTTCCTGGTTTGCCTAATGCTAAGACGCTGGCGCAGGCATTTTTTGATCACATTGTCAAATTGCACGGTATTCCTTCAGACATAGTCTCTGATAGGGGCACGCAGTTTGTTTCCAGATTCTGGAAGGCTTTCTGTTCTCGCTTGGGGGTTCGGTTGTCATTCTCTTCTGCTTTCCACCCGCAGTCGAATGGCCAGACAGAGCGCGTCAATCAGAATCTGGAGACATATCTGCGCTGTTTTGTGGCGGAGAATCAAGAGGATTGGTGTTCTTTTTTGTCCCTTGCTGAGTTTGCTTTAAATAACCGTCGTCAGGAGTCCTCTGATAAGTCACCATTTTTTGGTGCATATGGGTTTCATCCGCAGTTTGGGACTTTCTCGGGAGAGGGGTCTTCTGGTTTACCTGATGAGGACAGATTCTCCTCGTCTTTGTCATCTATTTGGCAAAAGATTCAGGATAATCTAAAGAGCATGAGTGAGAGATATAAGCGTGTGGCAGATAAGAGACGTGTGCCTGGTCCGGACCTGAATGTTGGTGATCTGGTGTGGTTGTCTACCAAGAATATCAAATTGAAGGTTCCCTCCTGGAAGTTGGGTCCTAGGTTTATTGGGCCTTACAAAATCCTGTCTGTCATCAATCCTGTTGCCTACCGTCTTGATCTTCCTCAGACTTGGAAGATCCATAATGTTTTTCATAAGTCCTTATTGAAACCTTATGTTCAACCCATTGTACCCTCGCCTTTGCCTCCTCCTCCGATTATGGTTGATGGGAATCTTGAATTTCAGGTCTCTAGGATTGTAGATTCTCGGCTTGTCTGCGGTTCTCTCCAGTACCTTGTTCATTGGGAGGGTTATGGTTCTGAGGAGAGGATGTGGGTCCCAGTGACGGACATTAAGGCCTCTCGTCTCATCAGGGCTTTCCATAGGTCCCATCCTGAGAAGGTGGGCTCTGAGTGTCCGGAGTCCACTCGTAGAGGGAGGGGTACTGTCACAACCAGACAGCTGAGAAGCTCTGACAGAAGCCTTTCAGAACCTCCTCCTTGAGTTTCTTTGTTGTGATGTTCAGTTCCTCATCTCGTTAGCCTCTCTCAGCTGTCATGTGGTTGGACTGATTGCATCCCTTTAAATTCCGCCCCATAATGCATTACTGGGCGGCTTATACTACTTCCTGGAGTGTGTGTGCATGCTGATCTTGTTTTCCAGTCTGCTACAAAGTTAAGTGCTGAACATTTATCTGTTATTTTCTGTTTGCTGGATCCCAGGTGACCCAGACTCCCTCCGTGTCTGGTGTAGGGAGCCGGTGGTCGTGTCCCCTCACTATTGTAGGGTGTTCAGGGGTTATATAGTCGAGGTACGTGGATATGCAACCATCCACCTCTGGGATCGTTGCATAGGCTGAGCAGCCAGGGAAAGTCTCAGGTCTTGTGCAGGGGTCTCCCTTATGGTTCCTTAGCTTTGGATCCAGTGAGTCATATATGCATGTTGCTTTGTCTTGTTTCCTGTACACCGTCCGTGACAGTTGTCTTTTGCCAAGATATTTATCTCACCCAGCATGGGTATATGTAATGTGACACCCCAAAACACATTCCCCAACTTCTCCTGAGTACGGCGATACCAGATGTGTGACACTTTATTGCAGCCTAGGTGGGCAAAGAGGCACACATTCCAAAGAGCACCTTTCGGATTTCGCAGGCCATTTTTTACACATTTTGATTGCAAAGTACTTCTCACACATATGGGCTCCTAAATTGCCAGGGCAGTATAACTACGCCACAAGTGACCCCATTTTGGAAAGAAGACACCCCAAGGTATTCCGTGAGGGGCATGGCGAGTTCCTAGAATTTTTTATTTTTTGTCGCAAGTTAGTGGAATATGAGACTTTGTAAGAAAAAAAAATATAAAAATCATCATTTTCTGCTAACTTGTGACAAAAAATAAAAAGTTCTATGAACTCACTATGCCCATCAGCGAATACCTTAGGGTGTCTACTTTCCGAAATGGGGTAATTTGTGGGGTTTTTCTACTGTCTGGGCATTGTAGAACCTCAGGAAACATGATAGGTGCTCAGAAAGTCAGAGCTGCTTCAAAAAGCGGAAATTCAAATTTTTGTACCATAGTTTGTAAACGCTATAACTTTTACCCAAACCATTTTTTTTGCCCAAACATTTTTTTTTATCAAAGACATGTAGAACAATAAATTTAGCGAAAAATTTATATATGGATGTCGTTTTTTTTGCAAAATTTTTCAGCTGAAAGTGAAAAATGTCATTTTTTTGCAAAAAAATCGTTAAATTTCAATTAATAACAAAAAAAGTAAAAATGTCAGCAGCAATAAAATACCACCAAATGAAAGCTCTATTAGTGAGAAGAAAAGGAGGTAAAATTCATTTGGGTGGTAAGTTGCATGACCGAGCGATAAACGGTGAAAGTAGGGTAGTGCAGAAGTGTAAAAAGTGGCCTGGTCATTAAGGGGGTTTTAGCTAGCGGGGTTGAAGTGGTTAAGCATGCATGGGATAGGCATAAGGCCATCCTTTATATAAGATAGGGCCAGGGGCTATCCATAGTACTTAGTATATTGGGCAGACTAGATGGGCCAAATGGTTCTTATCTGCCGACACATTCTATGTTTCTATGTTTCTATAATACTGCCCCCTTTGTACAAGAATATAACTACTATAATACTAACCCCTTTGCAGAAAATATAAATTGTATTCAATGATGTGAATAACGGGGAAAAGCAACGTAACATAGTAACATAGTAACATAGGTTATAACGCTGAAAAAAGACATGTGTCCATCCAGTTCAGCCTGTTATCCTGCAAGTTGATCCAGGACAACCTTTCTGATGATCTAGTAGTTGGTTGTCAGCAGTAGTAGATACAATATATTAGAGAATATTCTCACCTTGTAGGAACAATACTTGTATTTTGTACTGAACACAGTTTACACTATATTACGGGTTAGTATATTTGCCCCTTTGTAGTTAATAATCGGGAGGTTACAATTTGTCATTTTGTATTTCAAGCTGTAAAGCTATTTCTCCATGTCGATGGTGCTGTTCTGAGTGAGGATGAAGTCTTATCACTGAGCGATATACGTGGACCCCCACAACGCTCCCAGCTCCTCCCCTCTTTTATTTTCTGATCAGTGGAACAATTTGCAGAGCTTTATATAATCCATAATGTATTACCCAGAATCCTCCGGGCTCGACAATAAATGTTTTATTACAGCAATTTTTTCTCTCTGGACAATTGTGACTTGCGGCTTAATGGAGAGAGCTTGTGTAATGGTCTCGTGGCGAGTGCAGGCTTCAATGTATAGTAATCGCGGTACGGAGCTTGAATTGCATTTAGGGCGCAGCTATAAAAGTCCCACATCAGGATAATGCGCGGCGCTCTCCTGCTCGGGGAGTTAATTGGTCACTGGACGTACATTAGTCCCCCATAAGCTAAAATGTGTAATTTCGCCTGAAAACCATGAACCCAGTAACCTTTTTAGCTCAGTCCCTTCTCTCTCTCTCCGGGAGACAGCAAGAGGCAACCGTAACCAGGAAGTGAGTGGCAGCAATACATTTTATTTCAGCCCACACAATTAAAATCCAGTATGGCTGCCGTTATCCTCACCTCAACAGGGGTTCATTTCCAGCTTTTGCAGTCTCCTTTATCCGCCACTGATAATACAGCGTAGTCACACTTTCAGCACTCCAGCTGCTTTACTGTGAAACGACAACTCCCAACATACATACTTGCTCATCTGTTTTTGTAACTCCCATTGAAGTGAAAGGAGGATTCTGGGAGTTGTAGTTTCTGAACAGCTGGTCTGCCAGAGGCTGCTGATTTCTGTTCTAGATCTTGGAAAGCTGGGTTACTGTTCACACAGCTTTTGTACACCCACCACCCCGGGAATAGACAGCTTTTGTTGTTCAGGAGTTTGGGATGGGAAACGTGGGGGAGCAGGGGTGCAGCAACAATGAGGCGAGGTGAGGCGATTGCCTGAGGCAGCACCAGGTAGGGGCAAGACGGGTCAGCAGAAGGGGGATTAACTGTTTCTGCAGCATAGTATTGGGAAGCACAGTATGTGGCGCTGTATTAGGCCTCTTTTTCCGTTTCCGTTTGTTTTTTAGCGTTCCGTATATGAACCGTTCATTTCAATGGATCCACAAAAAAAAACGGAAGGTACTCAGCATGCCTTCCGTTTCTGTATTTCCGTTCTGTTCAAAGATAGAACATGTCCTATTATTGTCCGCATAACGGACAAGGATAGTACTGTTCTATTAGGGGCCAGATGTTCCGTTCAGCAAAAAAACGAAATGCACACGGATGTCATCTGTATTTTTTGCGGATCCGTTTTTTTGTGGACCGCAAAATACTGAAAAAGATATACGGTCGCGTGCAAGAGGCCTTACCCTGTATGTTTTGTAGCTCTGTATGTAATGTTTTCCAAGTATGTCTTCAACAGTAGGGCTGGAGGGAAGGAGTTAGGTTAGGAAACTCGCATTCGGGGTTGGGGCACCGTTTCAGTTTTTCGCTCAGGCAGCAGAAAGGCTAGTTGCACCCCTGGGGGGGGAGGCCATGTTGGTTGTTACCCAGCTTTCCCAGAAGCAAATGGTATTTGAATGGTTATAACTGGGTAAATATATTCATAGACAGGACCCGCCTAGGGAGCTAATACATTCCAATTAATGTGCTGACAATGCAGCGAGATGGCACGACAAGTGGTGACCTTTCCACAAGATACGGCATCCTCCATCCTGCAGATTGTTCCAGGGTCCAGGCTTTTAACAAAACAGCAACCCTCACCGCGAGGGGAATGAAGTGGAGAATTCTCTGCCGGACGCTGCTTCCCCTGGACGACCATCCTGTCAGCGGGAAGAGAACGTCACCGCCGCCATCAATAATAAGATGATAGAAAACCACAGGCAGAAAGCCAGACTTTGCACATTTAAAGGGATTCTGTCACCAGTTTTTGACCCCCACATTCAAAAATATGGTTATGTGCATGGTGCCCTTGTGATTCCTAATGTGGTTTTATAAGCTAAATCTGTAGGCTCATTTAGTGTAAAAAACGTTTTATCTAACCTGTCATTCATCAGATTAAGGTGCCCAGGAGGATGCTCATGTCTCCAAGATGCCACCCGCCGCCGCCGCCGTTCGTGCCCAGCTCCTCCTTTGCTTTCTGAAGCGATGTGCCCAGCTCCTCCTTTGCTTTCTGAAGCGATGTGCCCAGCTCCTCCTTTGCAGTCCTGCTCCAACGGTCTTCAATCTGCCCAAGGGGCGGCGTTTCACCTCTCTTGCGCCCAGCCAGCCTCCCCCAACTGCCGCTTTGAAGCGCCGCCCAGCTCATGAATATTCAGTTTGCTGGGCGGCTTCTGCGGTCCCCGCTCTGAAGTGCTGCGCTGAACAGTGCCCGGCGCATGCGCCGGATCTTGTGAAGTCCGGTACAGTAAGCGCCGCCCAGCTCATCAATATTCACTTCGCTGGGCGGCGCTTACTGTCCCGACTTCACAAGATCCGGCGCATGCGCAGGGCACTGTTCAGCGCAGCGCTTCAGAGCGGGGACCACAGAAGCCACCCAGCAAACTGAATATTCATGAGCTGGGCGGCGCTTCAAAGCGGCAGTTGGGGGATGCTGGCTGGGCGCAAGAGAGGTGAAACGCCGCCCCTTGGGCAGATTGAAGACCGTTGGAGCAGGACTGCAAAGGAGGAGCTGGGCACATCGCTTCAGAAAGCAAAGGAGGAGCTGGGCACATCGCTGATGACAGCAAAGGAGGAGCTGGGCACATCGCTTCAGAAAGCAAAGGAGGAGCTGGGCACGAACGGCGGCGGCGGGTGGCATCTTGGAGACATGAGCATCCTCCTGGGCACCTTAATCTGATGAATGACAGGTTAGATAAAACGTTTTTTACACTAAATGAGCCTACAGATTTAGCTTATAAGACCACATTAGGAATCACAAGGGCACCATGCACATAACCATATTTTTGAATGTGGGGGTCAAAAACTGGTGACAGAATCCCTTTAAATAAGAAGTCACCCAGCTCTCCCAGAACACCCTGACTGCCCAGTTATACACTGATGTCTCCGCCATGTCTTTATAGCTCGTCTAGTCAGGAGTTTCGGAAAAGTGAGTACCACAAGGCACACAGGCAATGTCACCCCCTTTCGCTGCCCCCTGAATAATAATTTAGCAGTGACACTTTAATGACAGAACTGAGCTGCATAACGTACTAGTCAGGACTCTAGGAAAGCTGGATGATAATCGCTGTGGAAGCTGCCTCCTTTCTCCTGCTGCTCTGTGTAGTGCTCAGCCTTATGTAACCTATGCAAGGACCCCATGATCAAGCAGGGGCCACTGCCACCATGAAATGTACCATTGTCTACTAGATTGGATGTAAAGAGGCTGCCCCCTATATGTGATATACTGGAGGAATATCTCCTGTGAGGGAAGACCCTCATTCTTATCAAAATAGCAGTGGGGGACTGAATGTCCTTGCAATGGGGCCGTTAGCTGTCTGTGCCCACTAGTGTTGAGCGCGAATATTCGAATAGCGAATTTTCAGCACGAATACCGGCACTTCATGAATTCGTGAATATTTAGAATATAGTGATATATATTCGTAAAAACAAATATTCGTCTTTTTTTTTTTTTTCATCTGAACCCATTACCTGCCTGCTTCTTGCTTGTGTGGCAATGCGAGAAGGCTGCAATATTGTAGTCTGTAGTGAATTAGAATATTCTTCATTATTTAATTTATTTTATCTTATGCAAAAAATCAGCAATGTAATATGCGCATTAATCGAGTAAGGGCTTGTTATAGGCAACTTTCCTATTGGGTTGGCTTGCTAGAATTCATGAATATGTATGTAGTGTCCCACTACGTAAAGGTGGGCACTACTAAGGGTCAATTTGGGTCATGTTCTTTCCCACCTCCTGTGGGAGAATCCTTATTGTATTTTGTACTGTATGACTGCATATTTCCCTGTTATTTCCTGTGTACCAGGCCTGCTAGGGGTGTAGTTTCTCCTCCTGAGCTGTAGAGGGAGCTAGGGAACCCCCTGGTAGATATAGTTAGGCTCAGACAGGAAGGGGGAGTTCAGTCTAGTACAGGAGGCTAAGCAAGTGCAGTCTAGCCTGCCTGAGGTCCTGAGAAAGTGAAGCTGAGAGGTTAATCCAGGAGAGGAGTTTCCTCCAGAGTTATCCTGCACCTTGCAGAGCCCAGAGCAGTGCTGATCCTATCCAGCCAAGTGGAAAGCTGAGAGGCAGAAGTTTATTGTTAGCAAGAGAATTTATGCCAGAGGAGGTTTCCCTACCCAAGGATAAAGCCAGCTATTAGGCATACGGGCCTTGGAGAATGCCAGACAGGATCTTCAGAAAGTACAGCCTGATCTGTGAGTTTTAATTCTCTTTGAGTCACCTTGCTAGGATTCTACCTGCCACCTACGTAAAGCCTGCTTGTTACTAATCTTCTTCATATGGAACTGTTTGGAGTTTGTACATAGTTTGAACTGTTCAGTAAAGAAGAATTCTAGTTCACTGCAATCGTGTGTACCTCCATTATTCCTCCTAACAATCGGTGTGCCACCGTTACCGGTATTGGCGTCACAAACTGTAAGGGATCTTTCCAAAGGCACGCTAAACCTTCAACACCCAGAGCACCTCACCTGTCACCCGGCCTGGTCCCTATATCTAGAGAGTGCCCCAGAGGATTTACGTGCCAGCCTCTTCATCACTGACTGTACGCCTGCCCAGGGTATACTACAAACTGTGAGTACTAAGAGCAACCCTCGGTCTGCCTACTGACCCCCGTGACCTCACATTCGCTCATCCTGATGGACTGGCGTACTGCATATTTCCAGGAAGTTATCCGTCTGCCTGCCACGGAGACGTCTCAAACTGCAAAGAGCAGCAGCGCCCCTGCCAGCTCCTCTTCAGTATCCTGGTGGGAGGGACTTCATGTGGGGAACGAATCCACCCCGAAAAATCAAATAGAGGGAGTCCTGAATCTGGTGAAAGAGCACCACCAGGCCTTTAGCAAGCACTCCATGGACTATGGAGAGGTCAGTGTAATCAAACACACCATACCCACTGGCTCTTATCCTTCTATCAAGGAGAGATACAGACCCATACCACCTACTACCTACTAGTCCGTAAAAGAGATGATACAAGAAATGAAGGACTCGAATATAATCCGGGACAGTCATAGTCCCTGGGCTGTGTCTCTAGTTCTTGTTCGTAAAAAAGATGGCAACATCAGGTTCTGTGTGGACTATAGAAAAATCAATTAAATCACCCACAAAGACGCTTATCCGTTGCCACGCATTGAAGAGTCTTTGACTGCCCTGGGGTCATCAGCCTGTTTCTCAACTCTTGACTTAACCAGTGGATACTGGCAGGTACCCATGGCCCTGGAAGACCGGGAAAAGACCGCCTTCACCACGCCTATGGGCCTGTTTGAATTCAACTACATGCCTTTCGGACTATGTAATGCTCCAGGAACATTCCAGCGGTTGATGGAGCGTTGTTTAGGCCATAAGAACTTTGAGACTGTATTGCTGTACTTGGATGATGTCACTATCTACTCCAAGACATATAAGGATCATTTAAAGCATCTGGCCAAAGTGTTTCAAGTCCTCGTTAAATATGGCCTTAAAGTCAAGCCGTCCAAGTGCCATCTGCTGAAACCAGCGGTAAAGTATCTGGGACATGTTGTTAGTGCAGAAGGAGTCCAGCCTGATCCTGATAAACTTGCTGCTGTCTGTAATTGGCCTACTCACACCACCGTGAAAGAGATGAGATGTTTCCTCAGTTTTGAAAGATATTACAGACGCTTCATCCCGAATTTTGCACAGATTTGCGGATCCGATCCAGGAACTCTTGAGGGGACATCCCAAAAAGAGTCCCGGATTATCAGAGGCCGTTCCACCTCTATACGGATAACAGTAAAAGAGGCCTGGGAGCCGTGTTGGCTCAGGTGCAAGACAATAAAGAGAGGGTGATTGCCTACGCCAACATATCACAGAGGGGAGCTGAGAAAAACGATCAGAATTATAGTTCCTTCAAGCTGGAATTCCTTGCTTTAGTGTGGGCTGTGACTGAAAAATTCAAGGACTACCTTGCTGCCACTCCGTTTGTCACCTTTACTGACAACAATCCCCTGGCACATCTGAATACAGCCAAGTTAGGGGCTCTGGAGCAAAGATGGGCCTCTCGCCTTGCCAACTATGACTTTACTGTGAAATACCGGGCAGGCCGCTCAAATGAGAATGCTTATGCCCTGTCTCGGCTGCCCACTACAGAAGCACCAGATGAGCCAAAGGATGCCTGGGAAGAAGTGGAAATGCCGGCGTTTTACAACAAGTTTGCTCAGCAAGATAATATTCACACTGAAAATAACTCAGCTGCTGATCCCTCTCCACTGAATAATCCTGAGTCCAGAGGCGAACAAGAAAGGTGGATTAAACTCCAGTCAGAAAGTAGAGTCCTTGGTGAACTGCTCGACTTCCTTACTAGTGGAAGAACTCCTGAAAGAGTCCGCAGGAAGAGTGCAGACCCAGAATTATTGAAATTGTGGAGACATCGCCACCAACTCTTCCTTCAAAAAAGCCTGTTGCTAAGAAGGAGCCTGGATCCGGTGTCCTGTAATAGAGTGTACCAGATCCTCATACCACGTCGAGACGCCGGTCTTGTATTAGAGATTTATCATAACCGGTCAGGGCACTTCGGCGTGCAGAAAACTGAGGCCACCATTCGCGGAAGGTTCTTTTGGATTGGTATGAGGGAAGACATTGAGAAATGGTACCGGGAATGTACTGCCTGTGCTGTCAGGAGAGGTGACCGTCATGACCAGAGAGCGCCTCTCCATCCTATTGTGAGTAAAACACCCCTGGAGCTTGTTGCCATTGATCATGTGAAGTTGGTGCCAAGTCGCTCAGGTTATACTTATGCCATGACCATTATTGATCACTTCACTAAGTTTGTTGTAGCAGTGTCCGTGAAGGACCTGACAGCCAAGACTGCGGCGGAAGCGTTATGGAAGCATTTCCTCCTGCCCTACGGCTGCCCAGAGAGAATCCTCACCAACCAGGGGTCTGCTTTTGAATCACAGTTGTTCCAGGAATTGTGCCTGCTACACAATTGCCAGAAGGCCCGTTCCACAGCCTATGATCCGCAAGGTAACGGACTATGTGAAAAAATGAATCAAACTCTCATTGAAATGTTGAGAGCGGTACCCCCTGAGACAAGGGGTGATTGGCCTACTTTGCTGCCACAGCTTATGTACACATACACCAATACAATTCACTGCTCCACCGGGTACACGCCTTTCTATTTGATGTTCGGCCGTCAAGAGAGGCTGCCTGCCGACCACTCCCTGGATGTTCAAGTACCCGATGTCATCAACCCACTACCAAAAACTGATTGGCTGGTGGAGCATCAAAGACATCTTCTTAATGCCAAAGATATTGTTCAGGAGCGCATAAAAAGTGCCTGAGAGCGACAGCAGAGAGACTATGACCTGGCTGCTCATGCGGAACCTCTTGCTATAGGAGACGTGGTGTGGTTGAGGAATAACCACCGAACCAGCAAACTGGACAGTAAGTGGGAGAGGACTCCCTACGTCATAACTGCTATTCCTAATGCTGGGACCCATGTTCACCAAATTTCCAGGTAAGGTAAAGGCTCCCAGATCATACACAGGAACCATTTAAAGCCCTGCATAGATGGAGAGACTGCAGCAGGGGACATTGAGCCAGAGTCTCCTGAGCCAGAGTCGTCAGCCCAACCTGTCGATCCTATGCAGGCTGTTGAGAACCTGCTACATGACAAGGAGCCACTTCATTGGTTCCTCACACCCTGGTTGAACTTGGTGGTATCGGCTCCAGCTCCTGCTAGTTCTTGACCCCAGGATGACCTGTCCCAGGGTGTACCTGAAAGTGTTCCAGAGCCTGTGGATCCCTCTGGCCCCCTGAGCCAAGGCAGGAAGAGTCTCTGCCAGTAAGAAGGTCCACGTGGCCTACTAAGTAAAACCTCCCGGGAAACTCCTGTTTAACCGTCTACAAGACCCGGGTACGGACTCATGTTTTTTCTTTTGAGCCTCCAGGAACTTTTGTTACTATGGAATTTTTATCATTATGGACTATCCTGGTTACTCCTGATACGCTGTACCAGGTTAGCGCCCCCGTTCCATGTACCAACTTGTGAAGAGAATGACGCCCCTTTTCACCGCAGCTGCCTGTTCATTTCAGGGACGATACATCAGTTTCACAGCCCATTGGGTGACCCTTGAGGCACCGGGGTGGGATCAGCGGTATCTGAGTTTGTGGTGCCGCCCTAGGGTGTCCAGGGGAGAACTGCTGCTCTCCCGCAAGCCACTATTTCCACGGCTGCTGAGCCCCCCAGCAAGTCCCCGCAGCTACGCAAGTGTGGGGCACGTCCACTGCCAGGCCGTGCTCCAGCTTGTAAGCTTAGGGCAATGGAGACACACTGGACCTGATGTTCTGTCCGCACTACAGGCTCATATCCAGAAGTGGCTGACACCCTGCAGGCTAGAGGCAGGTATGGTTGTCTGTGACAACGGCAGCAACCTACTCGCCTCCCTCCATGCTGGCAGTCTTACCCACGTGCCCTGCATGGCACATGTCCTCAACCTTGTGGTACAGAAGTTCCTCCGCACATACCCAAGGTTGAGTGACTTTATGCAAAGGGTACGGAGGATTGCTAGCCACTTCCGACACTCCCCAACCACCGCCGCGTCCCTGCAGTGGGACAACAGCCACTCCAGGGCCATCACATTCCCTCCCCTATATCACTAATGCAGAGTGGGTGCAGATACAGCAGGTCTGCCACGTGTTGGCCCCATTTGAGCAGGCGACCAAGATGGTCAGCGGGGAGCATGTCGGCCTCAATGACGTGCTCCCCATAGTGTTCCTGCTAGACAGGACACTAGATCGCATGGTCGAAGCTGGGGAGAGTGCCTTGGTGGAGCAAGAAGAGGCAACAATGCTCCACCAGGACCAGGCTGAGGACGAGGAGGAGGAGGAGGAATAATTTTTCGATGTCCAGGAGTCTGGGCCTGGTCAGGAGGGAGAGGCAGTGCTGGGGCACCATTAGTCCAGGTGTGGGGAAGCTCCCACCGGGAGGAGCAGCAACAGCAGCAGGAGGACCAAGTCATGTACCCAGGCAGCCATGAAAATTCACAGCGGGCTGTCCTCTTCCCATGGCTGCCCACATGCTGCGATGCCTCAGGAGGGACCCCCGGATCAGGAAAATTAAGGAGAGGGATGATTATTGGGTGGCCACCCTTTTAGACCCTCGCTGCAAGGGGAAACTGGAGCAGTTCATCCCAGCCAGACGGAGGCAGGCCCAGATGGATCAACTGCGGGCCTGTCTGATTAACCGGCTGGAGCAGGCAAACCCTCAGCCTCATGCTCCAGTTCTCCCCGCCCATCCCACCCAGCAGGTGGCTGGCCCCAGCAGCACCAGACGAGCAGGTGACCTTATGGGTGAGATTAGGTTTTTCTACCAGTCTGCGTGACCCAGTATCAGCAGCAGCAGCAGTCACCACCAGCGGCTGGCCCGCATGGTGGCATACTACATGATGTCCGCTGGTGCTTCCGACAGCATGAGCACCGACGACCCCATAGAGTACTGGGTTGCCAGGCTGGACACCTGCCGTGAGCTCGCTCAGTATGTGCTGGAGTTACTTTCTAGCCGCCCCAGCATACCGTCTGAGCGGACATTCAGCGTGGCAGGTGGGGTGGTCACTGATCGGCAGTGACTTCTTGGCCCCTGCTGTCGATTCTGGGCTCTGAAGGGTCCCTTGTCCATCCCTCTCCTTGCCTCTCCCTTTTTTAATTTTTTAAACATATTTATTGATGTTTTTAATTATTTATATATTTATTTAATGATGAATTTGTTAATGTATTTATTAATGTATATAATTATTTATTTAATGATGAACTTTTAAAAGTATTTATGTTGTAATGTATTTATATATTTTTATATTTATTTATTTATTTTAACCATGTATTTCTAGATTAATTGATTTATTGTGGGTAAAATTTTGTAATTTATTTATTGATATATTTCTATTTAAATTAATCATTTTATTCATGCATTTGGATAATAATATATTAATTTAATGAAATTTTAAATTTTTTGTATCTTAAATTTTTTATTTATTTATTGTCATATTTATGTACTGATAAATTTGTGTAATCATGTATATGTAGATTTATTTAATTACTTATTGAATGTTTTGTTTTATTATTTTATGTATTTATGTATCGATTACATTCTATATTGATTATTTTTTATATATCATGTATTTAGACTTTACTTAACTAATTTATTAATGTATTTTTATGTTTTAAATTTTTTTTAATACAGTGTTTTTACATTAACGGGCGACATAAAATTAGTGGGTAAAAATTAAAATGAACAGTCAATATTACATGGCAAGTGAACTTGAGCACATTGTCTTTTTTATTTACATTACTCTATTCAATTGATAAATTTTGTCATCACTATTATAGCGTACCGTATAGTCTGCTGTAATCTCAGGACACTGCGCTTGATATGTAAACCATACTGGAATATAGATCTCTGAGATACTAATTGGCACAAAGCACTCCACACATGCCGCCTGCACCAGTCTGCTCTCAGTTTCCATATCAGGCACAACTAGACTGTAGCAGAACACTGCGGCAACACGTCCGGCCTCACCGTGTGCTGATTCCTCCAAGCCACAGGGCAGTAGGAGTGGCTGGGTTTAGCAGCGGCTCTCTCATCCTTCTTTTGTCTGTGAGGAGGCATGTGTACCGCCGCTCACCCCACCCATACACGATCGGCGCTGTTCACACTGGGCTAAGGACATAGGCACCACCCAGCCGTCCTCTCCCCGTCAGAGCCCAGAAGCCAGTGAAGAACTTGCTTGCCTTGGCCTGGGTGTGAAAGTGTCCCCGGCTCTGCCGCCGGGGTCAGTTCCCCTTCCCCTCGGTCATGACTTTGTCACGGCCCTCGGCTACTGGCAGGGTCCTCGGCGGCTGCCTCCAGTGTGCAGCCTGGTTCATTTATCGCAGGTCATGCTGCAGAATAAGCCTTTAGCTGGGAGGCTTGGCTACACACGCGGAGTAGTTTCACACAGCCCGTTGTTGTTAAGTTAGGAATAGTTCATTAGAGTCTAGTGTTATTTAGTTGTTAAGTTAATGGTTTTTATGTAGATTAATTAATTCGTGTATAGTGTTACTATTTTCTATTACTCGAGTGTTTGTTATACCTTCATCGTTTTTTTTTTGTTTTTATACCATTTATACCATTTTATAGATAAACATTAATATTGCTGTGTGCACTGTAGTAGCCCAAAGGGGAGACTCATGGATGGTCGGTATGTCTCACTGAGAATGTATGCCTCAGTGAGATAATTCCTGGGAATCAATACGCCAGTAAAAATAGGTTGCTGGGAGGTTATCATTAAGTGGATTTTGGAAGTTTTCATAAAGGTGTGGTTAAAAAGGCTGGGGAGATAAAGTGTGGACAGGCGATCTGAATGGTGAACAAGCTGAGAGGGGAACCTGATCTCTGAAAGACTGTAAAGAGTGTTGAGATACTACTGTTTTGTTACCCTGCTTGGACTGAACTCAAAGTGTGGGACTTTGTTATCCAATATGCGTGGGCTGAAGAAAGATTAAAGGTGTGTGTGTGTGAACAGTGAGTTAAAACCCCCAAAGCAAATATTTACCCTCATCCTTGTCCTCCTCCTGAGAAGCTGGGGGGGGGGGGGGTGAAGCTCAGTGGTCCAGCCTCTTCAGCCTCCATCACTTCACCCACATCAGGTGGGGTAGGAAAATTCTGCTGCCCAGAAGGTCCGGCATGCTCCTCTTCCTCCGACGCAGAGACCTCCACCACCGACTTTGGCCTCATGCACACGACCGTTGTGTGCATCCGTGGCCGTTGTGCCGTTTTCCGTTTTTTTTTCGCAGACCCATTGACTTTCAATGGGTCCGTGGAAAAATCGGAAAATGCACCGTTTTGCAGCCGAGGCCGTGATCCGTGTATCCTGTCCGTCAAAAAAATAGGACCTGTCCTATTTTTTTGACGGACAACGGTTCACGGACCCATTCAAGTCAATGGGTCCGTGAAAGAACACGGATGCACACAAGATTGGCATCCGTGTCCGTGATCCGTGGCCGTAGGTTGCTTTCATACAGACGGATCCGAAGATCCGTCTGCATAAAAGCTTTTTCTGATCTAAGTTTTCACTTCGTGAAAACTCATTTCCGACAGTATATTCTAACACAGAAGCGTTCCCATGGTGATGGGGACGCTTCTAGTTAGAATACACTGCAAACTTTGTACAAGACTGCCCCCTGCTACCTGGCAGCACCCGATCTCTTACAGGGGGATATGATAGCACAATTAACCCCTTCAGGTGCGGCACCTAAAGGGGTTAATTGTACTATCATATTCCCCTGTAAGAGATCAGGGCTGCCAGGCAGCAGGGGGCAGCCCCCCTCCCCAGTTTGAATATCGTTGGTGGCACAGTGTGCCCCCACCATCGCCCCCCCTCCCTCCCTCTATTGTATTAAATCGTTGGTGGCACAGTGTGCCAACCACCATCGCCCCCCCCATCCCTCTATAGCAGTAACATTGGTGGCAGTGTGCGGTCTCAACAGTAGAAGATTCATACTTACCTGCTTCTTGCTGCTGCGATGTCTGTGTCCGGCCGGGAGCTCCTCCTACTGGTAAGTGACAGTTCTTTAGCAATGCGCCGCACAGACCTTTCACTTACCAGTAGGAGGAGCTCCCGGCCGGACACAGACGTCGCAGCAGCAAGAAGCAGGTAAGTATGAATCTTCTACTGTTGAGACCGCGCACTGCCACCAATGTTACTGCTATAGAGGGAGGGAGGGGGGGGGGCGATGGTGGTTGGCACACTGTGCCACCAACGATTTAATACAATAGAGGGAGGGAGGGGGGCCGATGGTGGTTGGCACACTGTGCCACCAACGATTTAATACAATAGAGGGAGGGAGGGGGGCCGATGGTGGTTGGCACACTGTGCCACCAACGATTTAATACAATAGAGGGAGGGAGGGGGGGCGATGGTGGGGGCAAACTGTGCCACCAACGATATTCAAACTGGGGAGGGGGGGGGCTGCCCCCTGCTGCCTGGCAGCCCTGATCTCTTACAGGGGAATATGATAGTACAATTAACCCCTTTAGGTGCCGCACCTAAAGGGGTTAATTGTGCTATCATATCCCCCAGTAAGAGATCGGGTGCTGCCAGGCAGCAGGGGGCAGTCTTGTACAAAGTTTGTAGTGTATTCTAACCTGAAGTGTCCCCATCACCATGGGAACGCCTCTGTGTTAGAATATACTGTCGGATCTGAGGTTCACGAAGTAGCTCATATCCGACAGTATATTCTAACATAGAGGCGTTCCCATGGTGATGGGGACGCTTCAAGTTAAAATATACCATCGGATTGGAGAAAACTCCAATCCGATGGTATAAAAGAACTCCAGACTTTACATTGAAAGTCAATGGGGACGGATCCGTTTGAAATGGCACCATATTGTGTCAACATCAAACGGATCCGTCCCCATTGACTTGCATTGTAACTTAGGACGGATCCGTTTGGCTCCGCACGGCCAGGCGGACACCAAAACGACTTTTTTTTCATGTCCGTGGATCCTCCAAAAATCAAGGAAGACCCACGGACGAAAAAACGGTCACGGATCACGGACCCACGGACCCCGTTTTTACGGACCGTGTAAAAAAACGTTTGTGTGCAGGAGGCCTTTCTGGAAGGTCTGCGGCGGACGGAGGGAACGGGAACATCTATAATAACACAATTTTCAGAATTTTTTAAAAGCAACTCTTAAAATATAACTGTACATATACATTACAGAGTGTTGGTGAAAGATACAAAAGTTATATAAGCATTGTACCTGGGCATATTCTGTCTCGGATCTCTCTGATCCGATCAGAATGCCACTGCTTGAGATCTGATTATTTCTTCAAGATGGCCATCCTCTTGTGCTGGCCATCATGATCCCTCCACAGCTCATACCCAATCCTCTGCACAGTACAACGCTTTTCAGCGTGGGACCGGGTCTTGTCGTATCCCTGCTCCAACATGCGCTGCAGGATAAAAATGCAAGCATATCATCACAAATTTTTAAAATACAAGTATTAGAAATTAACGGGGTTCCTGGCTTTTTCTATTGATGACCTATCCTCAGAATAGGTCATCAATATCAGATCGGCGGGGGTCCGACACCCGGCACCCCGCAGATCAGCTGTTTGAGGAGACGGCGCGCGCAGTGTGCACGTCCGTCTCCCGACTCTCTTCCTGCCCACTGCTGCTGTCCCATAGACATACAGTGGTGAGCAGGAAGAGAGACGGCACCGTCTCCTCAAACAGCTGATCGGCGGGGGTGCGGGGTGTCGGTTATAACATCTGATTGTATTGAAATTGTATGTGTGTGGGGTATGAGCAATCGGATATTGGCCATCTGAGGAGAGGTGTACCTGTCTAGTGAAGTGACGGTATGGTATGGGGTGTACAGCTGGTTCGCCTCCCTGTGGTGCACCCTGGGTAACACTAAATGAAACCAGCAAATACTGGTGGTCAAACATTACTTCTCCTGACCAACAGGACACAAATTAGAATCTATAGACTGTGGCTGTGGGTGTGGGGGGAGGGGTCTGGGGGTATTTAGTGTGTGGGATATAGTATGGAGTATATAGTGTGAGGAAGCAAAATGTGCAATGTGCATATTAGAGATATTTGTCTGCTATCCATACATACATGCTACAGACATAGTGGTGTGATGTCAGATAAAGTGTTCCTAAATATTAGTGATATCGAAAATTATTACTAATATTTTTTGAAATACATACAAATTCACATTTTATCTTGTTTGAGTAGATATTAACGATTTGGGGCAATAAGTATTGTTGTGAATCACAACAATACTTATTGCCCCAAATCATTAATATCTACTCAAACAAGATAAAATGTGAATTTGCATATATTTTGAAAAATATTAGTAATAATTTTCAATATAACGAATATTTAGGAACACTTTATCTGCATATAAATACATTTAAATAACAAGTATGTGATAGGTAATACAGTGCTGTAATGTTGAATTACTTAGAGTGACCAGGATATCTAACTCGACGTCTGTAAAATTACTTCCGACCATTTTTTTCCAGACTACTTCCGAACTCAATGTTTGAAAACGCTCACGAGACTAAGCCACGCCCATATATGTGCATGCAAACACGAATATTTCAATGACAATTTTTTTTTCTCGATAAAAAAGCATGGCACGAATATAACGAAGTCACCAATTCACTAATATATCACGAATATTTGCCGAAATATAAGTGAAATATCTCAAATTCGAATATGGCACCTGCCGCTCATCACTAGTGCTCACCTCCTGCTAATGTATTCATGAAGCAGGTAGAATCAGGATGAACAAAGGTATAGCTCCCTCCCAGAGATGGACCTCCAGATCAGGGGGCATGCTAAAGGCAGCTGATGGGTTTGTTACAATGTATCAGTCTCTCCTGTCCTGATAGCTTATTACAATGTATCGGTGCAGGTATGTTTGTTTTTGTTACAATGTATCAGCCGAGACAAACCTCAACAACAGCATTGTTGTTCTCTCACCTGCCCTGATAGCCTGTTACAATGTATCAGATTCTCCAGTCTTGATAGTTTGTTACAATGTATCAGCTGAGACAGACCTCAACAACAGCATGGTTGTTCTCTCTCCTGCCCTGATCATTTGTTACAATGTATCAGTGCAGGAAGGTTTGTTACGATGTATCAGCCGAGACAAACCTCAACTACCCCATTGTTGTTCTCTCTTCTGTCCTGAGCATTCGCTACAATGTATCAGTGCAGGTAAAACGTGATCAGCCCATGCTGTTTAGTTAACAGAAGAATATCTAGACGCCATACAGTTGCAACAGAAACTCAGCTGTGAGAAATGTCCAGAACTTTTCATTCGGCAGCACATTACACAGCGCAAGGCCGCACCGTCCGCCATTGCTCAAGGTGATTCTGGTCGTAAGACTGCACTGCTAGAATTTCTGTGTCCTCGTTTTACTGATGTTAACCCCGTCATTCTATAATAACACATTTCCTATAGGAAAGCCCTGTGATCCTAGTGTTCCAGGAATCCAGATCGATCAATGTATGGAAATGTTCTGAAGTGTGTTCTGGATCATCTGCACAGAAGCTGCAAGAGGTGGAGGATAATAGGAATGTGGCACTGTGCGCGCCCTTCATCTTACTTTATTCATAGGGGGCACCGTGGGGGGTCTGTATATATATGTCTTCTTATGGATAGAAGAAGATTTCAATTCCACATTTGTGTCTGTCACGTCACTGCAATCTTGGCACGACCCCAGGGAGCCTGATTATACTGTGCACGCCAAATCGGTGTCAAAGTAATATCTGGAAAGAGAATCCTGTCGCAGATTTCTATATGGTGTATGGCAATGGTGTATATCTGCTGCCTGCACGGGGGCTCAGACATGTCCTGATGAGAAGCCGAGCGGTACTCTGAGACTGTATCACGCATGAGAGGCTTAGATACAGCAGCTTAGCAGACAGTATCACACATGGGAGACTTAAATACAGCAGCTCAACAGACAGTAGCATATATAAAGGCTACTTTCACACTTGCGTTTGGGTTTCCGCTTGTGAGATCCGTTTGAAGGCTCTCACAAGCAGCCCCGAACGGATCCGTACATCCCCAATGCATTCTGAATGGATGCGGATCCATTCAGAATGCATCAGTTTGGCTCCGTTCCGCCTCCATTCCGCTCAGGAGGCGGACACCCGAACGCAGCTTGCAGCATTTTGGTCTCCGCCTGGCCGTGCGGAGCCAAACGGATCCGTCCTGACTTACAACGTTGACACAATATGGTGCAATTGCAAACGGATCCGTCCCCCATTGACTTTCAATGCAAAGTCAGGACAGATCCATCTAACAATCAGACTTAGACTTTTTTCTTAAATAGAATGCAGACGGATCCGTTCTGAACAGATACCATTGTTTGCATTATAGGTGCGGATCCGTCTGTGCAGATACGAGACGGATCCGCACCGAACGCAAGTGTGAAAGTAGCCTAATAAGCATAGCTTCATAAGCTCGGCAGACTGTATCCCACATAATAGGCTTAGATGCACTCATCCTGCCTGCAGCCATGTATCACCCATGGGAGGCTTAGATAGGATTAGATACAGCTGCTCAGCAGACAGTATCACATATAAGATTGGATACTCCAACTCTACAGACTGTATCATATAATAGTCTTAGATACAGTGGCTCTGCAGACAGTATCCCACATAATAGGTTTAGATGCACTCATCCTATCTGCAGCCATGTATCACCCCTGGGAGGTTTAGATACACTGACCCAACATGACATTTGGTGATCATAGATAATAACTCTTCTGCCACTTATTTGTTTTTTTCTGGGTAATTGAATTTGATCTCTTGAGGATAACTCGCTGTAATAATAATTCTCTGCAGGATTGTAAGGTATGCCGCGGGAACATGGACCCCACAGAGAGACGTTGTCCAAACCTCAGTAAGTCATGTTCTTTTCGTGAAAATAGAATCGGTGGTCTATTCTCCTTCACCATAAAAAATACCAAGGTAACCAAGGAGGTAACAAAGCGCAGGATGAGCAGCATTTGTTGTCCCCTCAGTGAGTGGAATGATAAATCTCGGCCTCGTTCCCACAGCCTGCTCGGGTCCTAATAATCCCCGTCCTTTAGATTCCTCCCAGTATTTTCTGACATTCCGGTCTCATTAGCCAGGCACTTGTGTTGTGCCCCCCTGGGGCCTTGAAACGCGATCCACCCATATGACCAGGCAAATAGGATGGGTGACGAGGACAGGGCAGGAATCCTGATGTCATCATCACACCTCAGAGAAATAGTTCTTAATGTGTCTGGAAATATTTGGGAATCTTTACGGATCAAGTTCAGGAAAGTGGAGCAGAGTGAAGGGACGCAGGGGACATTCACAGGCCTCTTTAGTTACACATTAAAATTAGGACACTGTCCAAAGGGCGGGGGAGGGGGTTGCTTGTCCCACTAAATTTACACAATGCAGGTCCCAGGTCACCAATATAATGCCTGTAGTCAGCTGAGGCCCGGAATTACAAGCATAGTAGCGGGTGCCAGCTCTCATATGAAAGCAATTAGTGGCAGCGGTCCAGTCGGCGGGGCACTCAGGGCCTTTTATTGGAATTGTCCTTACTGTGGGTGGGCGCTGTGAGTCTTCCCTGGTTAAATAGTGGAAAACAATTGCAAGGTAGATCGATGGGTGTGAGCACTGAGCAAATCTTTCCATTTTCATCCAGAGCATTGAAAGAAACGTTAAACTTTCTTGGTTATGAGCTCCTTCTGAATGTGGAAACTTCCTGCGCCTGCCATGGTCAACAGAAAGAAAAGTCACCCTGTGAAGTAAAGACACTGTACACCCTATTCTTCTCAGGTTCCAGGATGGAGAAATGTCAGGCTGAAAGAAAGGAGTGGTTATATCCCTTATTGTCCACTAGTAATCAATCTTCTTGGTGTGTGTATATATGTATGTGTATATATATATATATATATACACATACACATACTAGCTGAAGGACCCGGCTTTGCTCTGGTATATTTAATGTATTTCATTTCATGTTTGTGTGTGTCGTTAAAAGATATCAACAGTATCCACTATAACAGTGACATCTACAGCACCCCGCCCCTTTAACAGTGACCTCCACAGCCCTCCACCCCTTAACACTGACCCCTTCCCCCACAGTGCCCCGTCCCTTAAAATTGGACCTCCACAGCAGCCCACCCCCTTAACTTTGACCTTTACAGCAGCCTTCCCATTTAACAGTGAGTTTCAGAGCACACCACCCCGTTGACAGTGACCTCAACAGGGGCCCGCCCCCTTAACAGTAGCATTTATAGCAATCTGCCCCTTAACACTAACCTCCATAGTGGACCATCCCCTTAAGGGTCCATTCACACGTCCGTGGTGTGTTGCGGACCTGCCAACTTGATCAGGGGCATGGCTTAGCGGGACCTTGGGGCGGGGGTTTTAAGTTTGTCTTTTGAGGGTGGACACATTGTGGCAGGGGGCGTGTCTGGGCGCCTTCCTGCAAGAGTGACGCCCCTCTGGGCACCTTACTGGCTCATTTGCATACCAAATAAACAGGATTTTCAGAGGATAAAAACATCTATTGCTGGAACAAAGGCACATCTTGAAATAATGTACAAAATGCTATTAGACCATGGCTTTACTTCAATAGCGATGATCCTGGTGACAGATTACCTTTAAAGCTCATCTACAGCAGTGATAAAAATGGCTGGGTTGTTGTGGAAACCTGGAGTAAAACTGTGTATGTGGAGGCTAACAGCTTGAGAGCTTCTATTGGATGATTAGGGTCATGTGACCAGGCGTCTATTGGCTAATGCATTTTCTTGGGAATATCTCAGGAATGATACATCCTAGAGAGCTGAGACCTATGATATATATATATATATATATATAGCAGAAAAGGAGATTTGGCGGCACCAGTCTGTTGGCTCAGGTGCTGTGTCCAAAGGAATGAGCTTTCCACCTTGTAATATATGCAGAGAATCGGACAGCACTCCAAGACTTGAAAAAAGTAGAAATCTTTATTCACCCATGTGAAAAATAATTGCAACGTTTCAGCTCACAATCGAGCCTTTCTCAAGCAATGAAACACCTGTTTCATTGCTTGAGAAAGGCTCGATTGTGAGCTGAAACGTTGCAATTATTTTTCACATGGGTGAATAAAGATTTCTACTTTTTTCAAGTCTTGGAGTGCTGTCCGATTCTCTGCATATATATATATATATATATATATATATATATACACACATACATACATTCTGTATATATTATAATTTCTTATTTTTTTTTCAAGATACGTCATCAATATCGGGTTGGGGAGGAGGGTTCAACAACACCACCCATCAGCTGTTTAAAGAAGCCGCCACGCTTCCGTGCGAACTGTGGCCTCTTCACAGCATATAAAGCACAGCACCTTATAGTGTATAGTGGCTGTGCTTGGTATTACAGCCCAGGCTCATCTACTTGAATGGGATTGAGCTGCGCCTAGGTCATGTGACCTTCAAACAGATCGGCGGTAGTGCCAGGAGTCAGGCCACCACAGATCAGATATTTATACCCAGTCCTCAGGGTAGGTTATCAATATAAGAATCCCAAAAAAACTCATTAGGCAGCCACGTTTGTAATGGCTTCTAACATCTGCATGGAATAAGATGTCTGGTACCAACCCCCGGGTGTGGAAGCATCAAAAAGAAGCATGAACTGAGGTCTGGATCTACTATGCACTTTTGTCTAGCAAGAGTATCATGAAAAGTTGCACATGCGTGTTATGTAATCGTATGTGGATTCTGGCTTATCTGCACTGAGATGCTTTAGGGGTCTGATTAGAACCTGATCATCCCACATGTATCTCATCGAAGGTACAAAATAGCAGTAGACGGCACACTACAGATAAACCTTCAGCGATCGATATGCAACACTGTGATAACATTTCCCTACAAAACTCAACATGTGAGCGTCTCCAACTCGACGGATGTGAATCTGCTGTGGAATGAAGATTCTCCACCCACCGCAACTCCCAGCAATTAACATTAATTGTAGAACTGAATACAGAGACACCATTATACATTACAATTAATTTACAGATTAATAAAAATAAATCTGCCGCCGGCCATTATGGCGGACACTGAAAAGACTCGAAGCCTCATTAGAGACCATTTTCTAGTAATTGCCATGATGGTTCACGCTTCCAAACTTGTCTGATAGTACAATGTAGCGAGGAGCCGTATGATCACTACACATCAATCACCTCGTTCTGAACAATCATTAGCATATTCATTCTCCCCTCTCTAGAGATCAATACAGTGTCCAAAGCGGTGCAGGCGGACGGGAACCTGCCTGAATGGACGCTAATTTACAGCAAATACCAAGTAATTAGATTAATGTGATTTATTTGTGCTGCTAGATGTTCTCTGAAGTCCTGATCCCAAAGGTTATTTAAAGACCTGGAATATCAGGTAGACGGGCTGGTTTACAGCACAGGTTAAAAAAGGCCAATGCCCCAGGAGCTTCTGTTCTAGAGACTATCATCTAAGTCAAATATGTCTTCCTCTAAACATTTTTCCCATGGACTCTTAGGCAGTGAACAAATGTCTTGGCACCATCTTTGTCACCCTTCTTGGCCGTTGACTCTACATTCGGCTGGTCAGGATAAGACGTCATGAGGTGTTCCGTCACCAAAAACAAGCCCATGTGTCACTGAAAACCCATAATCCAGTACACCAAGTGACATCACTAGCACTGCACCTCATCTGTATAGACATTACATTAGTCATACATAATTGTAATAAGATTTGGCACAGAGCATGTATGGACCACAACCTCTGCCTCTGGCCTCATGCACACGACCATTGTGTGCATCCGTGTCCGTTGTGCCATTTTCCGTGATTTTCTGCGGACCCATTGACTTTCAATGGGTCCCTTGAAAACTCGGAAAATGCACCGTTGTTCATCTGCGTCCGTGATCCATGTTTCCTGTCCGTCAAAAAAATAAGACCTGTCCTATTTTTTTGACGGACAACGGTTCACGGACCCATTCAAGTCAAGGGGTCCATTAAAAAACACGGATGCACACAAGATTGACATCCGCGTCCGTGATCCGTGGCCGTAGGCTACTCTCATACAGACGGATCCGCTGGCCACCAATGAAATTAATACAATAAAGGGAGGGAGGGGGGGCCGAGGGGAGGCCGCACACTGGCCACCAATGAAATTAATACAATAGAGAGAGGGAGGGGGGGGCCGGGGGGGGGGGGGGGTCGCACACTGGCCACCAATTAAATTAATACAATAGAGGGAGGGAGGGGGGCCGCACACTGGCCACCAATGAATTTAATACAGTAGAGGGAGGGAGGGGGGGGCTGCACTGGCCACCAATGAAATTAAAACTGGGGAGGGAGGGGGGTCTGCCCCCTGCTGCCTGAGAGCCCCTGATCTCTTACAGGGGGCTATGATACGCACAATTAACCCCTCAGGTGTGGCACCTGAGAGGTTAATTGTGTGGATCACAGCCCCCTGTAAGAGATCAGGTGCTGCCAGGCAGCAGGGGGCAGTCATGTACACAGTTCGTAGTATATTCTAACTAGAAGCGTCCCCATCACTATGGGAACGCCTCTGTGTTAGAATATACTGTCGGATCTGAGTTTTCACAATCTAACTCAAATCCGATGGTATATTCTAACATAGAGGCGTTCCCATGGTGATGGGGACGCTTCAAGTTAAAATATACCATCGGATTGGAGAAAACTCTCATCCGATGGTATAACAGGGACTCCTGACTTTACATTGAAAGTCAATGGGGGACGGATCCATTTGCAATTGCACCATATTGTGTCAACGTCAAACGGATCCGTCCCCCATTGACTTGCATTGTAAGTCAGGACGGATCCGTTTGGCTCCGCACGGCCAGGCGGACACCAAAACGACTTTTTCCTTCATGTCCGTGGATCCTCCAAAAATCAAGGAAGACCCACGGAAGAAAAAACGGACACGGATCACGGAACTACGGAACCCGTTTTTGCGGACCGCAAAAAAAAATGTACGTGTGTATGAGGCCTCTGGCTAACAGGTTTGCATGGGGCTCTACCATACTTGTCTTAATTTGTGACGTGGCCTCCAGAATGATTTATTTGTAATCACCATGCCCCCTTTTTAAAGGCCTCACACTCTTTTTACAAAGTTCCACCTTTGGCACTTGCCTGGCAGCCTGCCCCTTGAATGCATGTTCAGGCACCAGGATGCCAAATACAATTAATAGACATGGAGGGCTGCTTTCCAAGAGTTGGCCAATCTTCTCGTGAGATTTGGGACACTCTTACAGTGGTAGTCTGTCATTCCCTAGGCCATGCAGTGACAGGAGGGGAGCAGCCCTTGGTGGCTGGTGACCTTTGATGTCAAGTGCATGGGCAGTTGGGTTCAAGGCAGGACAGCAGGCAGAGGGCCGGCTGATTGTGGAGACAATGATCAGGCCCATTAGGTTACAAAGATAAAGTCTCTCATTACTGGATAGATGATGGAGGTACAAATATAAGTGGTAGGCACAGTTCTGAGGAATATCAATTTTCCCAAAGGCTTTTCCCAAAGGCTGTATATAGGAGTCGGCAATTATGGTAGTAGTCCTCCCTGAGTTTCTCTCTAAATACATTATGCAGTCTTCCCAAATTGACCACAGGCATGCAATCACTCTCAATATACTTTCTGTAGTACCCAATTGAAGGATTGGATTGCCCATCTGTCTCAGACGTGTCACAGGCGCTGGAAGAAATTAACCTTTTCCACATGCATATTGTATAAATGCTTTAACCTTACTGTCTCTTTCCAGCATGGCCTTAAATTGGTCATCAACCTTCTGTAAATATTCAGTGCTTCCTTCTGTCAGAATATAATCCTTAGTAAAGTTGCTTTCCAGAAATTTCCACTCTCAGGATTGTTGTTTTCCTGGATAAGAGTTCTCTTTCAGGACCTACTTGGTAGAGCACACCAAAGCAGGTCTTTTGCTTGATCAGCAGTACACACTCAACAAACTCTGGCCACAGGGGGCAGGTCTGGCCTGTCTACCCTCAACTACACTTAGAACTGCCAGTTAACTATTTTCCTTCCCATGTAAAAAACTTTCCGGATTATAGAGTGCATAGATTATAGTTAGTATAGCAGTAAACATTTTAAAGTGGTGAACCTTTAACAGTGAATCATAGTATTCATCGTTTAGCATTGACTCACAGCAAAGCGAACCACTGGGTCACTGCAATATTGTCCCCCTTCGTGCATTATGACTAACAGTTACATCATAATGCCTGAGGGAGTGTATGGAGCGGGCCTCTGCAGTGGGCCCCCTCCATACACGATGGGTGCTAGCTGTGTCATACAGCTGGGACCCGCCCGCACCGCCCCCAACACCAATACAAAAACAAGGTTTAAATCACTCCTCTTTCCCACTTTTACATATAAAAATATATAAACAATAAAAAATAAACATATTAGGTATCACCATTCTGTCACCAGAAATACCTACATTTAACTGGCTGACATTAGTAATGTCAGCTGAACCTAACTAGCCTATTCCTAGTTTTATCCATGCCTCCGATACTCCATAAATGTAACTTTTATAATATGCAAATTATCCTCTAGGAGCAGGGGGGCGTTGCTCTTGCTCGTACAGGCTCCGTTCTCCCACCTTTGTCACCTCCTTCCAAGTCTTGATTGACAGGGCCAGGCAGTGTTTGCATCCTCCTGCCGGCCCTGAGTGCATGGTAAATCTCACGTCTGCACCGTTTAGTATTTGCCCCAGGCATAATGAAGGAAGGACGCTTACAGGCTGCCGACTTACTTACTGCGCCTGTGCCGAATACCGAATGGCACGCCGCAGGCGTGAGATTTACCATGCACTCAGGGCCGGCAGGAGGATGCAAACACTGCCTGGGCCTGTCAATCAAGACTTGAAGGGAGGTGACAGAAGTGGGAGAACGGAGCCTCCACGAGCAGGACAGAGGATAATTTGCATATTATACAAGTTTCATTTATGGAATAACGGGGGCATGGAAAAAACTGGGAATAGGCTAGTTAGGTTCAGCTAACATTAGCACGTCGCTAATGTCAGGCAGTTTAATTTAGGTATTTCTGGTGACTGAAACCCTTTAAAAAAAAATCCTGTATGGTGAACGACTTGTAACCATCAAGTGTTTGTGCCAATGTCATGTGAGGAAAAAAAAAGATCTGGTCAGAGATCATTTCTTTAAAGGGGGGGCCCATCATTGCACACCTCTTATATACAAGCAGGAAAATGGAAAAACAGGCTGCTACAAGGACAGAAAAAGTCCACTGCCCCCTAATTCACTGCTGATGTATGGCTTTAGGGGTGCATTCTACGCAAAAACCTCCTCTCATTGTTTTGCACCGTATTTTACATGACACTGATTTATACACACAAATTCTATAACTGCATTGTGGAAAACAAAAGCGGCGTGAGTCTTCTTGGCGGCGGGTGTCCACAGTCTGTCCGTGGGGCTAAATCCATGGGTAGAACTGCAGCATGCAAACTGCAAATCCAGGAGTTGTCTGAACATATGCAGCGACCGGGCCACAGGAGCAATATGTGAGTGTTGGTGGGCCGATGGGGGTAGTAGTTGTTTACTCACTGTTCTGTAGAGCTTCCTGGGCCGGTGTGCAGTGAATGGAAGGACAGCACCAGTTCCTTCGGGGCACACTCTGTTGTCCAGGGACTCTCGCCAGATGGAAGTTGAGGTGCCCTTGGTGGAATGGTTTAAGGTGCCATGGAGGCAGGGTCCCTGGTGTTCGTGACACCAGCACCGTTAGGTGCAAAGGAAGGTGGTAGAAAGGATAGGGAGTTAATGGAACTTTTTACTTAATCAATTGCCTTGAGGTAGTGAGTGCAGTACATTTACATGGCAAGGGTGACAACCCATATGATGCATACACGATTGGCTTAACTGCAATCCTGGTAACAGGCTTGACAATAGGTGCATTGAGATTTTCCTTTGGCTGGTATGAGAGAGCTCCTTTCTAACTGTCCTCACTTTGTCCACACTGTAGCCGCCAGATACTGGATATAATAATGACTCTTACTTGTCTTTGGCAACCCACAGGGCGGTCTCCCTAACGGAAGACATGAATCCTCTGCTCCATTGTTTGCACTGGTTGCTTTCAGAAACACTGGTCCACAATATCCATAGAGGTATGTGGTAATGGACAACCTTGCGCCTAGTCGTCCGGCTGTGTCCAGGTGCTTTTCGGCTTCTCCCGGTCACTGGTGCTGAGGAGTCCATAAGCTAATGCTGCTTGTATCTCCACTAGACTTTCTCTATATCCACAGTTTACTCTGTGCTAGGTAGCTGTAAGGATGTTCTCCCTACTCCCTCAGCTTGGCCAGGGCCAAAGGGCTAAGATAGCAGCTACATATTGGACTTTGCTTCTCCTGCTCCTCACACATCACTACCTCTTTCCTTACTCCTCAGCTAACTTCCTTCCTTCTACACAGAACAAACACACCTAAGGCCTAAGGTATATATATATATATATATGTGATGCCAGCACCACCTAGGGGTGGATGAATGTAATGCAACTACCAGCCTGTTGTAGGGAAATTGCAGCTTAAGGCCGAATGCACACGGCTGTTGTTCACGGCTGTGAGCGGTCCGTGGAACCGCAGCCTGGATTCCTGCTGAGTGCAGGAGTGCACGGCGTCATGGGTTGATATGACGCTGTGTGCTCCCTGCTGCAGCTACAGTACAGTAATACACTGGTATAGATCATACCAGTGTATTACTGTATTACTGTATGCGGCGGCAGCAGGGAGCGCACGGCGTCATAGCAACCCATGACGCCGTGCGCTCCTGCACTCAGCAGGAATCCAGGCTGCGGTTCCACGGACCGCTCACAGCCGTGAACAACAGCCGTGTGCATTCAGCCTAATACATAGAAAATACAATGGCATAAAATGACATACATGAGATTTAAGGGGCCCACTTCCAACACGGAGTGGGACACTGCGCATATCCTTAGGGTACTTTCACACTTGCGGCAGAGGATTCTGTCAGGCAGTTCCGTCTCCGAAACTTCCGGATCCGGCAAAACGTATGTAAACGGATGGCATTTGTCAGACGGATCCGGATGCGGAGCCGTCTGACAAATGCATTGAAATGCCGGATCCATCCCTCCTGTGTCATCTAGAAAAACGGATCCGTTTTGCCAGAACACTTAATGTATTGAAATGACGGAAAACTGAAGAATGCTGCGGTATTTTCTCCGTCCTGAAATGGCAAAAAGACTGAACTGAACACATCCTGATGCGTCCTGAACGGATTTCTCTCTATTCAGAATGCATTAGGATAAAACTGATAATTTATTTTCCGGTATAGAGCCCCTAGGACGGAACCCAATGCCAGAAAATACTAGTGTGAAAGTAGCCTCAGGCCTCTTTCACGCGAGCGTGTCCGGATGCGTTGCGGCAAACCCGCGCAAGTAGATACGCAATTGTAGTCAGTTTTGACTGCGATTGCGTTCCGTTGTTCAGTTTATCACGCGGGTGCAATGCGTTTTGCACGCGTGTGATAAAAAACTGAATGTGGAATCCAGACTGTTCAAGGTTGTGTAGATTGTATTATTTTCCCTTATAACATGGTTATAAAGGAAAATAATAGCATTCTGAATACAGAATGCTTAGTATAATAGTGCTGGAAGGGTTAAAAAAAAAAATAATAATAATTTAACTCACCTTAATCCACTTGTTCGCGCAGCCGGCATCTCTTCTATCTTCATCTGTGAGGAATTGGACCTTTGATGACGTCACTACGCTCATCACATGGTCCGTCACATAATCTGTCACCATGGTAAAAGATCATGTGACGGACCATGTGATGAGCGTAGTGACGTCATCAAAGGTCCTATTCCTCACAGAACAAGACAGAAGTGATGCTGGCTGCGCGAACAAGTGGATTAAGGTGAGTTAAATTATTTTTTATTTTTTTTAACCCCTCCAGCCGTATTGTACTATGCATTCTGTATTCAGAATGCTATTATTTTCCCTTATATTATTGTTATAAGGGAAAATAAAAAAGATCGGGTCCCCATCCCGATCGTCTCCTAGCAACCGTGCGTGAAAATCACTCCGCATCCGCACTTGCTTGCGGATGTTTGCGATTTTCACGCAGCCCCATTCACTTCTATGGGGCCTGCGTTGTGTGAAAAACGCACAAAATAGAGCTTGCTGCGATTTTCACGCAACGCACAAGTGATGTGTGAAAATCACCACTCATGTGCACAGCCCCATAGAAATTAATGGGTCCGGATTCAGTGCGGGTGCAACGCGTTCAACTCGCCCGTGTGAAAGGGGCCTTAGGGTGACAACCTGTATGCCAGAATGATACCTTTTACCTTCACTGACGCATTGTAACAGACTATCAGGACAAGAGAGATTTGTGCTGCTGATGTGTATGGTTCATAGAGGATGGTCTAGACTGGATACAATTGTAGCAAACCCTCAGCGGTGAGATACATTAGGTCAGAATGGGTTTTCATTTCTATACATGTAGACAAGAAAATTCCTATTCCCTGACAGAAAGCCGAGATTTTGAAGATGGTGAGTCAAAGCAAAGTATGTCAGAAAGTTGGCAGCTTCACTATGTCCAATCAAAGCCTTCTACACTCTATAATGTCTACTTTAGGAGAGAACTGGCCAGTGGGGTACCCCTGACCCCCATCATTATCCTCCATTACTACTTGAAGGTCATAAATTTGAGGGGTAATTTTTCTGCCAGTTATTCGTGCGTCCTGTCACCTCCTGTATGTGCTGTATAACAATTTTGGGAAATAAAAATTTCTTCCATGAAGAGCAACTGAGCAGGGAAGATGTGGGCGGGTAATGTAGCGCATTCTGTACGACCCCCATCATCTATTACAGTAATTTTCAAAACCGCAGGCCAACATGTCAAGCCCACTGTAAACAGGAAAACTCAGCTTTGTTTCTCCACAAGTTTTCACATCCTGACGGAAGAGTTATGTGCGGCTCTGCATCCTCACACACAATATACAGCAGCCCAAGGTTTTCGCAGGTGTCATTACCAGAAGCTGCCACTAGAGGGCGGCCTTTAGTCTTTCTTTTACCATGCAGGAAGTTTTTCCTTTGAAAAGTGAACTTTTTTCCCCCCTCAGCATCGAAACCTTAATAAACCTTTAGTGAATGATTATTTTATCTGTGGTGCAACTGAGCCTGGCTTTTATTTATATTGATCAGACTTGTAAATGACAGAAAATGCGAAATCTGCTTTTGGGTTCTATGAATGTGGAACAGCTGGTTTTATGTTGTGAGCTAATGAGCCACTTTGTATAGGGGCAGAAGATGTGCGATTCAGATTCATTTAAGAAGAATTTCTAAATGATATTTGTGCGTGCTGATATATCTGCATGTGGAATCCTCCCGGGTCACACGAGATATGACTATGAGGGGACATGATGGACACCGCACTGCCCACCAATTATACCAATCATGCAATGCACCTGCACATTATAACTATCCCCTAATATCGTAATACCAACTGAGATATATACTTAAAGGGGTTTTCCAGTATTTAGATATTGATGGCCTATCTTCACCCCCACCGATCAGCTGTTTCGAGCTGCTAACGCCACCGGAAACCATAGTGATGGAGGGCTCTGTCCAATGTGTAGTTTCGGGCACCAATGGACTAGTTCCCATTCACATGAATAGGAGCTGAGCTGCAGGACCTAAGCATGGCCATTACACAATGAATGGAACCGTGTACTCCCAGTTCAGTCCACACCAGTGGTATCCCAAACAGCTGATTGGCGGAGGTGCTAGGTGTCGGCCCCCCACCGATCTGATATTGATGACCTATCCTGAGGATGGGCCATCAATTTCTATGTACCGGAAAACCCCTTTAATGAGTATAGCCTCCCTGATGGATAAACAAAAGAGTCCAAAACACGTGAGCAGCACAGCAATAAGTCAAATTTGGGGGCCAGCAGCTGTTAGAGCGATCCCAGCTCCAAAAACATACAAACCAAAAAAAGATTTATTCACCAATAGTAATGTTTCAGTCCACACACTGGAACCTTTCTCAAGCAGTGATCAAAATATAGGGTGTATGCAAACATATATAGGGTGATCAATTCATTATCAGCATAATCATATAAAAAGGAATGAAAATACAGTGAAAATTCATCCATAAAATCCATGAGTAATACAATATACAAATCTATTACGTGCATATGCAAAATTGTAATCCCAATAAATATTATATAGAATATAAAATTCATATAGGTAACATGATTATAAGAAGATGTAGATTAATTTATCAAACTGTGCACAGGTGTTAATTTAAAATCATGTTTAAAAAATAAATTGAACATAATAACCTGGCTCGGATCCCCGTGACACATGAGGTACTTGGCGTGGTGTTTACTGCCGTGCACATGCGCGAACTGCGCATTCCTTTCCGTTCTAAATGGAGCCCATCCTTGGAGCGTTCCGGTCACATGACTAAGGCCCCTTTCACACCGGCGAGTATTCCGCGCGGATGCGATGCGTGAGTTGAACGCATTGCACCCGCACTGAATCAGGACCCATTCATTTCTATGGGGCTGTGCACATGAGCGGTGATTTTCACGCATCACTTGTGTGTTGCGTGAAAATCGCAGCATGCTCTATATTGTGCGTTTTCCACGCAACGCAGGCCTCATAGAAGTGAATGGGGCTGCGTGAAAATCGCAAGCATCCGCAAGCAAGTGTGGATGCGGTGCGATTTTCACGGATGGTTGCTAGGAGACGATCGGGATGGAGACCCGATCATTATTATTTTCCTTTATAACATGGTTATAAGGGAAAATAATAGCATTCTGAATACAGAATGCATAGTACAATAGCGATGGAGGGGTTAAAAAAATAAAATAAAAATTTAACTCACCTTAATCCACTTGATCGCGCAGCCCGGCATCTCTTCTGTCTGTCTTCTGTGCTGTGTGCAGGAACAGGACCTGTGGTGACATCACTCCGGTCATCACATGATCCATCACCATGGTAAAAGATCATGTGATGACCGGAGTTAAATTTTTTTTATTTTTTTTAACCCCTCCAGCGCTATTGTACTATGCATTCTGTATTCAGAATGCTATTATTTGGTTATAAGGGAAAATAATACAATCTACAGAACCTCGATCCCAAACCTGAACTTCTGTGAAGAAGTTCGGGTTTGGCTACCAAACATGCCGATTTTTCTCATGCGCGTGCAAAACGCATTGCAATGTTTTGCACTCGCGTGGAAAAATCGTGCATGTTCCCACAACGCACCTGCACCTTTTCCCACAACGCCAGTGTGAAACCAGCCTAAGTCTACCATGTGACCCGAAGAACTCGGTAACCCGGTCGACTCAAACAAGATTCACCAAGGAAACGCTCCATGTGATCAGAAGAGTCTCGATCACATGACCCACAGCTAACTATCCCACAATGTCTGTGTCCACAAGGGAAATCGCATGATCAGCATGTAAATAATGTATTTGAACTCAATAGTAATTGATGTCAATTCAATCTTCCATTGTCACCCGGGGGGGGGGGGAAGCAGAGTCTATATAAGTAAAAAGTATAGAATTATATAAATGAATACATCTAAATGGTTCCATAAAGGGTAGCGGATTAAAATTCTAATATATGTATAGTTGGTCACACTAAGGGTGCATTCACATGACCGTAAGGCGTTTTGCGGTCCACAAATTCTATGTGTCTACATAATATAAGTGTAAAGTAATACTGCCCACCTCATGTATTATATCCAGGGCGAGATATGTGCCATGTGCTTATTACTGACGGCACAGCAATTATGGAGAGGGGGCTACTTATTCCAGCTGAAGTCCTGTGGTGGTCTTGATACATTGTAGCCTGTCTGGGGAATGACATGTCTTGAGTCTATGTCTTCAGACAGGCCCCCGAGTTATGGGTCCCTTTGTCTTTTTCGTAGATCCCTCCAGCAAGACGTGACTTTTCTTCCACAGACTGGTCTAATATACAGGGAAGCAGAATGAGGTCACCTCCCTGAGCCACATCTCTTACAGAATATTCTATTGTTTTATGTTGCTATAGAATATTACACATTGAAATATGTGATGGTATCATTGTATAATGTATACAATATAACAGACCGTAACATTCTATCATTATCATTGAATGCCATCATGCCACAGTCACACCTAAAGCTGCATTCAGAATTCTATTCCTACTTAATGCCTTGTACAGACATATCCATATCCAGACTGTATTCAGAACTCGACTGTTACAAAGGCCAAACTGATTTCAGCGCAACCAACCAGGGCCGTACACATCCATAGGGCCCCATAGCAAAACATAGCATGGGCCCCCTTGCCCAACAAAGTTTCCCAGCAGGCATGCGACAATCACTAACAGGGAACACAAAGGGTAACACCCAAGATTTCTGACAAATTTCCATTTTTTTTCTAAGGAGAAGAAATTTTAATTGAAAAATAATTGTAAAAAGAAAAAGTAGCCCCCCATATCACCCACTTATTCAAACTTCTATGTTTGAAAAAGTGGAATAGTTGCATCTTAAATATGGGCCTCATTCTGATCCCCATTTTTCTCAAAGTATTTATGCTACACAGCTACCAAAAATACATTGATAAATCTGTGTCCCTTCTATTACAAAGTTGGCTGTCTGCAGCCACCACTAGAGGGAGCTCAATAGATAGGAATGTACGCAGTTAGCGTTTACAGGAATGGAAATAATCACTTTTTTTTATTAAGTACCCCCTAGTGGCAGCTGCATGAAAATGCAGTATTTTCTTGTCAGGAAAAGGAGTTCAGCACCATCATACTATATTGGGTCAACTAAAGGGTTATTATACTGTGTGCAGCACTAAAGGGGGCCTTATACTGTGTCAGGGGCACTAAAGGGACATCATATTGTCTGAGGGGTTCTGATGGTAGATCACTACTGTCTTGGAGGCTATTTTACTTTGTGGAGGGCACTAAGGGGCAAACTTACTGTGATGGGGACACCAAGGGTGGATTCTTACTTTGTGGGCATGCACAAATGGCCACTATTACTGTATTGAGGGCACAAAGGGGAGTTGATGTGTAATGAGCCCAGGAGAGGAGGATAAAGGGGGGAGGATAAGAGTGATAGTAGCAAGAATGGTGGTCATAGTCAGTACTCACTAAGTTGTGCATTGATGAGGAGGGCTCACCATTTTTCCTTCGGGGGACACCCTGGTCATGGGGTTCTCCTACCTGAAGGTGGTTTGGGTGTCCTTGATGGTGAGGAATAGTGAGATGCAAGGCAGAGTCCTCTGCAGCAGCGGAGGCAATGATGAGGAAGGTGTGCAGAAGAACAGTTCTTTAGTGAAGATTCAAGTTTAAGGAAATCAGTTATAGTTTTCAGCTTGCATGGACTGGCAGATGTTACACAAACACTTTCCACAGTTATTACAGGTGACATGGTTGCAAAGGTAGTAATAGACCAAGGTGTTTCTTTAGAGCATTTCTCACACTGCACCACTCTAAATGACCTTCACGTTAGCATCCAGGAATGAGGGTGCACACTTCCTCTTGTACGATGCAACCATAGGGTGGAGCCCAACAGCTGACTAAGATATTCATCTGTTGTAAAGGTTGCTGTACTCACAGTTTAGGTTTCCACAATGTCCTTGGCAGGATGTGGAATAGTAGGCATATCTAGATTTCTGACATTTGTAAGCTTGTCCAGGGCCAGAAGCCAGTGTCAGACTGGAGCTGAAATTCAGCCTTGGCATTTTAAAACAGACAGGTTCACTTACTGTGTGAAGAATGCGAAAGTTTGGACACACCTTCTCATTCAAAGAGTTTTCTTTATGTTTATGACTATGAAAATTGTAGATTCACACTGAAGGCATCAAAACTATGAATTAACACATGTGGAATTATATACATAACAAAAAAGTGTGAAACAACTGAAAATATGTCATATTCTAGGTTCTTCAAAGTAGCCACCTTTTGCTTTGATTACTGCTTTGCACACTCTTGTCATTCTCTTGATGAGCTTCAAGAGGTAGTCACCTGAAATGGTTTTCACTTCACAGGTGTGCCCTGTCAGGTTTAATAAGTGGGATTTCTTGCCTTATAAATGGGGTTGGGACCATCAGTTGCGTTGTGGAGAAGTCAGGTGGATACACAGCTGATAGTCCTACTGAATAGACTGTTAGAATTTGCATTATGGCAAGAAAAAAGCAGCTAAGTAAAGAAAAACGAGTGGCCATCATTACTTTAAGAAATGAAGGTCAGTCAGTCCGAAAAAGTGGGAAAACTTTGAAAGCGTCCCCAAGTGCAGTCACAAAAACCATCAAGCCCTACAAAGAAAATGGCTCACATGCAGACCGCCCCAGGAAAGGAAGACCAAGAGTCCCCTCTGCTGCAGAGGATAAGTTCATCCGAGTCACCAGCCTCAGAAATCGCAGGTTAACAGCAGCTCAGATTAGAGACCAGGTCAATGCCACACAGAGTTCTAGCAGCAGACACCTCTCTAGAACAACTGTTAAGAGGAGACTGTGTGAATCAGGCCTTCAAGGTAGAATATCTGCTAGGGAACCACTGCTAAGGACAGGCAACAAGCAGAAGAGACTTGTTTGGGCTAAAGAACACAAGGAATGGACATTAGACCAGTGGAAATCTGTGCTTTGGTCTGATGAGTCCGAATTTGAGATCTTTGGTTCCAACCACCATGTCTTTGTGCGACGCAGAAAAGGTGAACGGGTGGACTCTACATGCCTGGTTCCCACCGTGAAGCATGGAGGAGGAGGTGTGATGGTGTGGGGGTGCTTTGCTGGTAACACTGTTGGTGATTTATTCAAAATTGAAGGTATACTTAACCAGCATGGCTACCACAGCATCTTGCAGCGGCATGCTATTCCATCCGGTTTGCGTTTAGTTGGACCATCATTTATTTCTCAACAGGACAATGACCCCAAACACACCTCCAGGCTGTGTAAGGGCTATTTGACCATGAAGGAGAGTGATGGGGTGCTGCGTCAGATGACCTGGCCTCCACAGTCACCGGACCTGAACCCAATCGAGATGGTTTGGGGTGAGCTGGACCGCAGAGTGAAGGCAAAAGGGCCAACAAGTGCTAAGCATCTCTGGGAACTCCTTCAAGACTGTTGGAAGACCATTTCAGGTGACTACCTCTTGAAGCTCATCAAGCCCCCAAATCCAATCTCCGCCTGACACTCCAGTGCTAATAATTTTTGCTTCCAAAAGTCCCATCAATTATAGCTCTCCCCCAGAGTGTCCTTATTACTAATAGGCCTCCTACAATGAAAATGCTCCTGTTAGTAGTAGTGCCCTCCATATTGTGCCCAATATAATTCCCCACAGGATCCTGAGTAGTAATAATGTCCCATAGTGCCCCCAGTACTTATATTGTCCCCCTGTAGTGCTCCCAGTAGTTATACTGCCCCTTGTATTTACACAAATGCAAAAACATTTAAGTCTGCAAAGCAGACCACAGGCTTCTTCCGCCCTTTAACCTGAGTAGCCTGCGTCCTGACGCAGGTGGTCACAATGAAGTCATGGCAAGGTCTGCGTCCTGGTGTGATGACGTCATCGTGTTAGTCTGAGCCCCGGACAGGCTGTTGCAATTATGTCATCTCTTTGCAACAGCCTGTAGCCTATAAGACTGAACGGTTTCCATGCCCCACCACACTATTCATCTGTATCGCCGTTCTGACAATAGCAATACAGTTATGTGGCAGCCACTACTTTCAGGGCCCTTTACAAAACAGCCCCTGGATTCTTTGGCCCAGCCTATCTTGCATTTGTCAGAACTGTCAGATGGGTAGTCCAGCCCTGCTTGAAACCTTTACAATACATGGGTGTAGAGTTCATAAGCTTCTTGTGATGCAGAACTTCTACAGAACTTCTACTCTGCACTTCTGTCTCTTTTTCTTTGGCCTGCATTGTAGATTTTCTGGTCTTTGCTTTGCTCTCGCTGGTACCTAAGTCCAGGCTAATTTGTCTGTCAGCATCTACACTATGCTTCTGCTAGACTTAGACTCCTACTCATACTGACTCTGACTTAGGTCTCATGCACACGACCGTTGTTTGCATCCGTGGCCGTTGTGCCGTTTTCCGTTTTTTTTCACGGACCCATTGACTTTCAATGGGTCCGTGGAAAAATCGGAAAATGCACCGTTTGGCAGCCGCATCCGTGATCCGCGTTTCCTGGCCGTGAAAAAAATAGGACCTGTCCTATTTTTTCACGGCCAACGGTTCACGGACCCATTCAAGTCAATGGGTCCGTGAAAAATCACGGATGCACACAAGATTGTCATCCGTGTCCGTGATCCGTGTCCGTGATCCGTGTCCGTTTTTTCCTATCATTTCAATGGCAAACTTGACTTAGATTTTTTTTTTCATTTTTCATGTCCGTGGATCCTCCAAAAAACAAGGAAGACCCACGGATGAAAAAACGGTCACGGATCACGGACCCCGTTTTTGCGGACCTTAAAAAAAAAGGGTCGTGTGCATGAGGCCTAAGACTGTTCTAACTCCTCCTTCCCTATGGGAAAAAGGGAACAGCCTGATTCTAGGGGTTGCGACCTGTTAATAACTATAATGTAGCACAATAAGTACATTAAATGTGGAAAGCACAACCTTACATCCCGTTTCGCAGTGTACCGCTGCTCTGCAGTGGGACGCTGCAGATAAAATTGGGTGTATATGGATAGGGATTGGGTTGTATTAGAGGCATGGCTTAAGGAAAAAATGTTGTCCCTCTTTACATTTTATAAAAGTTGGGAATGCCATGGTGGGTGTCTGAAAGTTATAGAGGTGTCAGGAGACTGAGAGGCCTGGAGGATGGCAACTAAGGAGGTGTCCGTCACCTGTGTATTCCGATCTTCCCACGTAAACACATTCTGGGGGAAATTTGAAGTGGAGGCTCAGTTCGGTCTTCGCTACTTATGTGTCACTAGCCACAGCATGGGGCAGTGCCCTCATATGGCGGTAGTATTTACCTAATTTTCTGGCATTGCTGAGTCCTCCTCATGGCACTTCCATCTTTTATGTAACAGAACAGAATACATTAACAGCTAGAAGTTTAGAGACGGCAAATCTGTCAATAGTTTGTACGGATAAAGTGATGAGATTTCAGGCGGATGCAGCGTCAGCCTCCCGTACACCCAGTTAATGTTACATTTACACGGCGGATTTTGTGAGATGGTATTTAATTTCCAAATAATATCTGCGGCTTTCATCTACATAATGACACTTGTGTCGCTGTATGTTTTGCTTCTTCCTCCATCAGCTTTTAACTGGTTAGAGCATTAAGCGAGGAGATGAAAGGCACGGGGAGGACGCTGATGTTCTGCCATTGTCGGTGCGTAGCCTTCCTCCTCCAGACAGGTGTTAATATTTCAGCAACCTGCGCTAGTTAAGGTTCAAACGTTCCTTATGGAGGATTCACACACCGACATTTTGTCACTTGTGAATAAACAGACAAATTAAAATCCTGCGTGAAATCCTTGGCTTCTGGCGTTAAATGAGCAGCACTTTATAATACGAAATAAAATAATAATAAGGTGTCACTTATGGAGAAGATCTCAATGCCACAAGTCCTTGACTGCGATACTTAATGGAATATTTATTGTCGCTTTCAACTAAGCTTCAGAGGTGGAAAAGTAAATGTGAACAGTGCCATGACCTTTTCCGATCACCTGATGCTGCTCATCACAATTGAAGTTTGTCCAGTTGACAAAGAATAACTTTATCACCCCTTGTTTCATTAGTTTGCACCTGCACAACCCAGACATGATGGCAGTAGGCGCTCTCCAGCCCTCCTGTGAACTCTAAGGCCTCTTTCAGACGGGCGTTGCGGGAAAAGGTGCGGGTGCGTTGCGGGAACATGCAAGATTTTTCCACGTGAGTGCAAAACATTGTAATGTTTTGCATGCGCGTGATAAAAATCTACATGTTTGGTACCCAAACCCGAACTTCTTCACAGAAGTTCGATCTTGGGATCGGTGTTCTGTAGATTGTATTATTTTCTCTTATAACATGGTTATAAGGGAAAATAATAGCATTCTGAATACAGAATGCATAGTACAATAGCGCTGAAGGGGTTAAAAAAAGAAAATAAAATTTAACTCACCTTAATCCACTTGCTCACGCAGCCCGGCATCTCTTCTGTCTGTCTTCTGTGCTGTGTGCAGGGACAGGACCTGTGGTGACGTCACTCTGGTCATCACATGATCTTTTACCATGGTGATGGATCATGTGATGACCAGAGTGATGTCACCACAGGTCCTTTTCCTGCACACAGCACAGAAGACAGACAGAAGAGATGCCGGCTGCGCGAGCAAGTGGATTAAGGTGAGTTAAGTAATTTATTTATTTTTTTAACCCCTTCAGCCCTATTGTACTTTGCATTCTTTGCATTCTGTATTCAGAATGCTATTATTTTCCCTTATAACCATGTTATAAGGAAAATAATAATGATCGGGTCTCCATCCCGATCGTCTCCTAGCAACCATTCACTTCTATGGGGCCTGCGTTGAGTGGAAAACGCACAATATAGAGCATGCTACGATTTTTACGCAACGCACAAGTGGTGCGTGAAAATCATCGCTCATGTGCACAGCCCCATAGAAATGAGGGGGTCGGGATTCAGTGCGGGTGCAATGCGTTCACCTCACGCCTCGCAGTAGCGTGGAATACTCACCCATGTGAAAGGGGCCTAATGCAGCCATCAATGGCAGGTTTTGCCTTGGTACTAACGATGATCCCATGAAGTTGCCAGGAAGGCTAGAGAGTGCCTACTGCTGTCATACATAGGGTGGAGACACACAGGACCAACACCAGGTGTGATGGCGTGGGGTTCCATTAGCTACCATGACCATTCTTGTCTTTCATTCATGGAGGGAACATTGACCAGCCTTCGGTATGTTCAGAACATTGTGGAACCAGTTCTACTACCGTCCACACACTGCCTCCAGTGCACTACAGACTGCTTGTCAGGGTATCCAGAAGCCCCTCTGGCCAGCTCTATCACCAGATCTCTCCCCATCGAGAATGTCTGGGACTGGATGAGATGAAGTATCTCCCATACACAGCAGCCAACTTTGGCTGAACCACGACTCCATGTTGAAAGAGCTTGGAATGACATACCACAGGAGGATATTGTCACAACCAGACATCTGAGAAGCTCTGACAGATGCCTTTCAGAACCTCCTCCTTGAGCTTTCTTTGTTTTGGTTTTCAGTTCCTCATCTCGTTAGCCTCTCTCAGCTGTCATGTAGTTGGACTGATTGCATCCCTTTAAATTCCTCCCCATAATGCATTAGTGTGCGGTTTATACAACTTACTGGAGTGTGTGTGCATGCTGATCCTATTTCCCAGTCTTCTACAAGTTAAGTGTTGTACATTCATTTGTGATTTTCTGTTTGCTGGATCCCAGGTGACCCTGACTCCCTCCGTGTCTAGTGTAGGGAGCCGGTGGTCGTGTCCCCTCACTATTGTAGGGTGTTCAGGTGTTATATAGTCGAGGTACGAGGATATGCGATCATCCACCATTGGGGTGTTCGCATAGGCTGAGCAGTCAGGGAGAGTGCCAGGTCTTATGCAGGGGTCTCCCTTTTGTTCCTTAGTTTTGGATCCAGTGAGTCATATATTCATTTTGCATTGTCTTGTTTCCTGTACACCTTCCGTGACATTATAAACCGCCAAAACCGTCTCAAGCATGGATCCGGTTTCACTTTTGACTGAACGCTTCCAGGGTCTTTCATTGGAGGTAGCTGATCTCCGTAAGACTCTTTCTCAGTTTCTAGTGACCGGTTCAGCTTGCGTTCATGGAGTTTGTTCTGAGCCTAAGATCTCGCTCCCGGATACGTTCTCCGGGGGTAGTGAGAATTTTGTGCGTTTCAGAGAGGCTTGCAAACTCCATTTTCGCCTTCTTCCCCATTCCTCTGGTGATGAGGAACGGAGGGTGGGGATCATTATATCGCTGCTCAGGGGTAACGCTCAGTCGTGGGCCTTTTCGCTGCCGGTGGGGGCACGGCCCCTCCGTTCAGTGGATGAATTCTTTTTAGCCCTGGGTCAGATATATGATGATCCGGATCGTGTTGCTTTGGCTGAGTCTAGACTACGTCTGTTATGCCAGGGTAAACAATCCGCAGAGATATACTGCTCAGAATTTCGGAGATGGGCAGCTGATACTGGTTGGAATGATGCTGCACTCCGAAGTCAATTTTGCCATGGTCTTTCAGAGGGATTGAAAGATGCATTTGCCTTTCATGAGAGGCCTATCTCCTTGGACTCTGCTATGTCTCAGGCCGTTCGTATTGACAGGCGTCTTAGAGAGAGAGGAGAGATCTCTCCTTCCTGTCATACTCAGTCCCAGGACAGTGCAGCGGTCTCATTCTGTGCGCAGGGGTCTCAGTCGCTGTCAGCCCCTTCTGAGCAGGAGCCCATGCAGCTGGGGTTGATTGCCTCTGACAATAGAAGATTCAGCCCGCATGGGAAGGTTTGTTTTTGTTGTGGAGGTATAAATCATTTGGCAAATGTTTGTCCCTCTAGGAGATTCAGGCAGTTTTCTGGGAGTAATAAAGAAACAAAAAGGAAAAAATCTTTTAAAAATGTTCCATCTGTTACTATTGGCAGGGTTGAGGCGGAAATTGAAGGTTTTCCGTTTGCTTGTAGTTCCCGTTTTGTCCTGCCTGCCAGGGTGGCGCTAGAGAGCAAGAACATTTTTTGTGAGATTTTTGTAGATAGTGGAGCAGCTGTCAATCTCATTGATAATCATTTTGCGATAACTCATGGTTTCCAGGTATGCACTTTGGGAAAGGATATTCCTGTTTTTGCTATTGATTCCGCTCCACTTTCTCAGAAATCATTAAAGGGCATAGTTCACAATATTCGTTTAATTGTGAGTGATGCTCATGTTGAGGATGTGTCATGTTTCGTCCTTAGCGGATTACCTACTCCTCTTGTGTTGGGGCTACCCTGGCTCACTAAACATAACCCCACCATTGATTGGCAAGCGAGGCAAATAAATGGTTGGAGTGACTTTTGCAGAGAGAATTGCCTCACGACATCTGTTTCTGAGGTTTCTACTAAGACTGTACCACCTTTTCTCTCTGAATTTTCGGATGTCTTCTCTGAGAGTGGAGTTCATGATTTGCCCCCGCACAGGGAGTACGATTGTCCTATTAATCTCATCCCAGGCGCCAAGCTGCCTAAATCTCGTTTATACAATCTTTCCCAACCTGAAAGGGTCGCTATGCATGCTTATATCTCTGAGAGTCTGAGAAAAGGACACATACGACCCTCAAAGTCACCTGTTGCCGCTGGTTTTTTCTTTGTTAAGAAAAAAGATGGTTCTTTAAGACCTTGTCTGGATTTCAGGGAGCTAAACAGTATCACTATTCGTGACCCTTATCCGCTTCCTCTGATCCCGGACCTGTTTAACCAGATTGTTGGGGCTAAAGTATTTTCCAAATTAGATCTAAGAGGGGCATACAACCTGGTCAGGGTCAGAGAAGGCGACGAATGGAAGACGGCCTTCAATACCCCTGAGGGCCATTTTGAGAATTTGGTTATGCCTTTTGGTTTGATGAATGCCCCAGCCGTTTTTCAGCATTTCGTGAACAGCATTTTTTATCATTTAATGGGAAAATTTGTATTAGTGTATTTGGATGACATTTAGATTTTTTCTCCTGATTTCAAAACTCATAAGGAACACTTACGTCAGGTCTTGCTCATCCTGCGGGAGAATAAATTATACGCGAAACTGGAAAAATGTGTGTTTGCGGTTCCAGAAATTCAATTTCTGGGGTTTCTTCTCTCCGCTTCTGGTTTTCGCATGGACCCCGAGAAGGTCCGCGCTGTGCTTGAGTGGGAGCTTCCTGAGAATCAGAAGGCGCTGATGCGTTTTTTGGGCTTTGCCAATTATTACAGGAAGTTTATTTTGAATTATTCCTCTATTGTTAAACCACTCACTGATATGACCAGAAAGGGGGTAGATTTTTCTTCCTGGTCGGTAGAGGCGCGTAAGGCCTTTTCTAATATCAAGGAGAGTTTTGCTTCCGCTCCCATCTTGGTACAACCTGATATTTCTCTACCCTTCATAGTTGAGGTTGATGCTTCTGAGGTGGGTGTGGGTGCGGTCTTGTCTCAGGGTTCCTCTCCTGCCAAATGGCGACCGTGTGCCTTTTTCTCGAAGAAACTCTCCTCCGCAGAGAGAAATTACGATGTGGGAGATAGGGAATTGTTGGCCATCAAGTTGGCTTTTGAGGAATGGCGCCATTGGCTAGAGGGAGCCAGACACCCTATTACCGTGTTTACTGACCATAAAAATCTGGCCTACTTGGAGTCAGCCAAGCGTCTGAACCCGAGACAGGCCAGATGGTCTTTGTTCTTTTCAAGGTTTAATTTTGTTGTCACGTTCCGCCCTGGGGTTAAGAATGTGAAGGCAGATGCCCTGTCACGTTGTTTTCCTGGAGGTGGGAATTTTGAAGACCCGGGTCCCATTTTGGCGGAAGGTGTGGTAGTCTCTGCTCTTTTTCCTGAATTGGAGGCAGAGGTGCAGGCAGCCCAGTCAGAGGCTCCTGATCTTTGTCCTCCTGGGAGGTTGTTTGTGCCTCTCGCTTTAAGACACAAGATTTTTAAGGAACACCACGATACGGTCCTTGCTGGGCACCCGGGGACAAGAGCCACAGTGGATCTCATCGCTCTGAGATTCTGGTGGCCTGCGCTTCGTAAGTTGGTTGAGGGTTTTGTGGCAGCCTGCGAGACTTGCGCTCGTGCCAAAGTCCCTTGTTCACGGCTATCAGGTCCTCTCCTTCCCTTACCCATTCCTTCCCGTCCTTGGACACATCTGTCCATGGACTTCATTACGGACCTGCCTCGTTCCTCGGGGAAGACTGTGATTCTGGTGGTGGTGGACCGTTTTAGCAAAATGGTGCATTTCATCCCTTTTCCTGGTTTGCCCAATGCTAAGACGCTGGCGCAGGCATTTATTGATCACATTGTCAAATTGCATGGTATTCTTTCAGACATAGTCTCTGATAGGGGCACGCAGTTTGTTTCCAGATTCTGGAAGGCTTTCTGTTCTCGCTTGGGGGTTCGGTTGTCATTCTCTTCTGCTTTCCACCCGCAGTCGAATGGCCAGACAGAACGCGTCAATCAGAATCTGGAGAAATATCTGCGCTGTTTTGTGGCGGAGAATCAGGAGGATTGGTATTCTTTTTTGTCCCTTGCTGAGTTTGCGTTAAATAACCGTCGTCAGGAGTCCTCTGATAAGTCACCATTTTTTGGTGCATATGGGTTTCATCCGCAATTTGGGACTTTCTCGGGAGAGGGGTCTTCTGGTTTACCTGATGAGGACAGATTCTCCTTGTCTTTGTCATCTATTTGTCAAAAGATTCAGGTTACTCTAAAGAGCATGAGTGAGAGATATAAGCGTGTGGCAGATAAGAGACGTGTGCCTTGTCCGGACCTGAATGTTGGTGATCTGGTGTGGTTGTCTACCAAGAATATCAAATTGAAGGTTCCCTCCTGGAAGTTGGGTCCTAAGTTTATTGGGCCTTACAAAATCCTGTCTGTCATCAATCCTGTTGCCTACCGTCTTGATCTTCCTCAGACTTGGAAGATCCATAATGTTTTTCATAAGTCCTTATTAAAACCTTATCTTCAACCCATTGTACCCTCGCCTTTGCCTCCTCCTCCGATTATGGTTGATGGGAATCTTGAATTTCAGGTCTCTAGGATTGTGGATTCTCGTGTTCTCTCCAGTACCTCGTTCATTGGGAGGGTTATGGTCCTGAGGAGAGGATGTGGGTCCCAGTGACGGACATTAAGGCCACTCGTATCATCAGGGCTTTCCATAGCTCCCATCCTGAGAAGGTGGGCTCTGAGTGTCCGGAGTCCACTCGTAGAGGGAGGGGTACTGTCACAACCAGACATCTAAGAAGCTCTGACAGATGCCTTTCAGAACCTCCTCCTTGAGCTTTCTTTGTTTTGGTTTTCAGTTCCTCATCTCGTTAGCCTCTCTCAGCTGTCATGTAGTTGGACTGATTGCATCCCTTTAAATTCCTCCCCATAATGCATTAGTGTGCAGTTTATACAACTTCCTGGAGTGTGTGTGCATGCTGATCCTATTTCCCAGTCTTCTACAAGATAAGTGTTGTACATTCATTTGTGATTTTCTGTTTGCTGGATCCCAGGTGACCCTGATTCCCCCCGTGTCTAGTGTAGGGAGCCGGTGGTCGTGTCCCCTCACTATTGTAGGGTGTTCAGGTGTTATATAGTCGAGGTACGAGGATATGCGATCATCCACCATTGGGGTGTTCGCATAGGCTGAGCAGTCAGGGAGAGTGCCTGGTCTTATGCAGGGGTCTCCCTTTTGTTCCTTAAGTTTTGGATCCATATATTCATTTTGCATTGTCTTGTTTCCTGTACACCTTCCGTGACAGATATCCAGCAGCTGTATGACTGTTACCATACCAGAGTGGCAGCCTGTGTCACAGCAAGGGGAAATGCCACCCAGTATAAATGTGATCCTGCCTCAACATATACCCTGCTGCAAAACCCCCCAAAAAAGGGTGCACCCCCTTGGTTATGTGATCATTGACCAAGCACCTCTAGCAGTTTGTCAATCTCAGTTTAATCGCAGTTCTTTTTTTAGTTTATGATCGTGTACACATCTGCTCAATACACAGACATGAATACATTGCCAGCATTTAGTGTGAGCTGTAAAATCTTCATAGTTACAATCAAAATTATCTTCTCAAGTCCCAGCGGTTTAAAAACAAATCACAAACAAATCTATTATTATTTTTCACAGAAACTGGTAAAAAGTTCTCTATTTTCACAGACTGTCCAGTAATTTCTGGACGGTTGACAACCCTGTACTCAAGAGCTGTATTCACAATTCTGCTGTTACATCATGTCATATACCAGTTACATTTAGGGCTTTATTCAAAGTTCTGCTGTTACATCATGTCTTATACTCTATTCACATTGAACGCTCCATTCACAGTTCTGCTGCTGCATTCTATCTTAGGCTGGGTTTGCACTTTAGTTATTTGATCAGTTATTTCCATCACTAAGGCTCCATTCACACGTTCGCACTTTGGGTCCAGATCCGTTCCGAAATTATGTGGAACGGGTGCGGACCCATTCATTTTCAATAGGGACTGAAAAGATGCGGACAGCACACGCATTTCCGGTCTGCGGCTCCGCAAAAAAATACAACATGTCCTATTCTTGTCCGCAGCTAACCCTTATTGTGAGCTAAAACCAGTAGTGAAGCCTACTCAGCCATAAGGTATATTGGAAAGATATTCACCTGTTTTGTGTTTCTAACCCACACCTGGTTTTGGCTCACAATAGCCTTACTGTGGTGTTACCTGCAGAGCTGCATTCACAATTCTGCTGTTGCATGATATCTTATACTCATATAACAGCCAGTGCTGCATTCACAAATCTGCTGGCTGATGCTGGAATTAGTTGACTTCTCTCTAAAATATGCATTGCATTCTAGGAATTATGACGGACTAATATAAAGTGCCTAGCAGTGGCGTACATAGAGAACTAAGGGCACCATAGCAAGGATCAAACCAGGCCCTCCACACAGGACAGAACGGTTTCCGCCTAAACCCTTTTCAATGACCCTTGGGCCATTTTTCCACTGCTTCATTTGCTAAAAGTTGTTTCTTTAAGGTCCAGTCACACGTCCGCAAAATGGGTCCGGATCCGTTCCGCAATTTTGTGGAACAGGTGCGAACCCATTCATTTTCAATCGGGCCGGAATGTGCTGTCCGCATCCGCACTTCCGTTCCGCAAAAAAATTGAGGACAAGAAAAGGCATTGTCTATAAGAATGTTGGCGATGTGCGTTCCGCGGTGTCTGTGTTTTGCGGATCTGCAAAACACATACGGACGTGTGAATGGACCCTTAGAGGGTAGAGTCCTGACCAAGTTTTCACCTCCAGCAGAAGAGGAGATAATCCCAACTAAGACGTCCTCTTGCCCTGGGCCCCATAGCATTTGCATGGTCTGCCGCTATGGTAGTTACGCCCCTGGTGCCTAGTGTATATGCAGCGAGCCCCTGAGGAGGCAGTGCAGAGGATGGGACTGGTAGTGGCTCTGATGAAGTGCTGTACTCCCTCGGGCAGTTGCTCACTGGGGTTTGGCGCAGTGAATAAGTGATGTGAAGGAACCAGGCAGTGATTATAGAACAGAGAATTTCTTTCCTTACTGAGTGAAAAAAACAAATAGCAGCAGATTCATCAGCCATTCATATAAAGTGCAATTTCTTCTCCCAGATAATGGGGTATGGTGGCTGTCAATGTGGCAGAAGATGACAATCAGAAGTTTGATAGCTGACAATGTCTCACTCCTGATTCCATTCCCTATGTATGTACTCTGGCACCTGTGGCTGTTGGTGTCCACTGTACAGTCGTAGCCAAAAGTTTTGAGAATGACACAAATATTAGTTTTCACAAAATTTGCTGCTAAACTACTTTTATATCTTTGTTTCGGTTGTTTCTGTGATGTAGTGAAATATAATTACAAGCACTTCATACGTTTCAAAGGCTTTTATCGACAATTACATGACATTTATGCAAAGAGTCAGTATTTGCAGTGTTGGCCCTTCTTTTTCAGGACCTCTGCAATTCGACTGGGCATGCTCTCAATCACATTCTGGGCCAATTCCTGACTGATAGCAACTAGAGTTGAGCGAACACCTGGATGTTCGGGTTCGAGAAGTTCGGCCGAACATCCCGGAAATGTTCGGGTTCGGGATCCGAACCCGATCCGAACTTCGTCCCGAACCCGAACCCCATTGAAGTCAATGGGGACCCGAACTTTTCGGCACTAAAACGGCTGTAAAACAGCCCAGGAAAGGGCTAGAGGGCTGCAAAAGGCAGCAACATGTAGGTAAATCCCCTGCAAACAAATGTGGATAGGGAAATTAATTAAAATAAAAATTAAATAAATAAAAATTAACCAAAATCAATTGGAGAGAGGTTCCATAGCAGAGAATCTGGCTTCCCGTCACCCACCACTGGAACAGTCCATTCTCAGATATTTAGGCCCCGGCACCCAGGCAGAGGAGAGAGGTCCCGTAACAGACAATCTGGCTTCATGTCAGCAGAGAATCAGTCTTCATGTCATAGCAGAGAATCAGGCTTCACGTCACCCACCACTGTAATAGTCCATTTTCATAAATTTAGGCCCAGCACCCAGGCAGAGGAGAGAGGTCCCGTAACAGACAATCTGGCTTCATGTCAGCAGAGAATCAGTCTTCATATCATAGCAGAGAATCTGGCTTCCCGTTACCCACCACTGGAACAGTCCATTCTCAGATATTTAGGCCCCGGCACCCAGGCAGAGGAGAGAGGTCCCGTAACAGACAATCTGGCTTCATGTCAGCAGAGAATCAGTCTTCATATCATAGCAGAGAATCAGGCTTCACGTCAGCCACCACTGCAACAGTCCATTGTCATAAATTCAGGCCCAGCACCCAGGCAGAGGAGAGAGGTCCCGTAACAGACAATCTGGCTTCATGTCAGCAGAGAATCAGTCTGCATGTCATAGCAGAGAATGAGGCTTCACGTCACCCACCACTGCAACAGTCCATTTTCATAAATTTAGGCCCAGCACCCAGGCAGAGGAGAGAGGTCCCGTAACAGAGGATCTGGCTTCATGTCACCAGAGAATCAGTCTGCATGTCATAGCAGAGAATCAGGCTTCACGTCACCCACCACTGCAACAGTCCATTTTCATAAATTTAGGCCCAGCACCCAGGCAGAGGAGAGAGGTCCCGTAACAGAGGATCTGGCTTCATGTCACCAGAGAATCAGTCTGCATGTCATAGCAGAGAATCAGGCTTCACGTCAGCCACCACTGCAACAATCCATTGGCATATATTTAGGCCTAGCACACAGGCAGAGGAGAGAGGTCCCGTAACAGACAATCTGGCTTCATGTCAGCAGAGAATCAGTCTTCATATCATAGCAGAGAATCAGGCTTCACGTCAGCCACCAATGCAACAGTCCATTGTCAGATATTTAGGCCCAGCACCCAGGCAGAGGAGAGAGGTCACGTAACAGAGGATCAGGCTTCATGTCACCAGAGAATCAGTCTGCATGTCATAGCAGAGAATCAGGCTTCACGTCAGCCACCACTGCAACAATCCATTGGCATATATTTAGGCCTAGCACACAGGCAGAGGAGAGAGGTCCCGTAACAGACAATCTGGCTTCATGTCAGCAGAGAATCAGTCTGCATGTCATAGCAGAGAATGAGGCTTCACGTCACCCACCACTGCAACAGTCCATTTTCATAAATTTAGGCCCAGCACCCAGGCAGAGGAGAGAGGTCCCGTAACAGAGGATCTGGCTTCATGTCACCAGAGAATCAGTCTGCATGTCATAGCAGAGAATCAGGCTTCACGTCAGCCACCACTGCAACAATCCATTGGCATATATTTAGGCCTAGCACACAGGCAGAGGAGAGAGGTCCCGTAACAGACAATCTGGCTTCATGTCAGCAGAGAATCAGTCTTCATATCATAGCAGAGAATCAGGCTTCACGTCAGCCACCAATGCAACAGTCCATTGGCAGATATTTAGGCCCAGCACCCAGGCAGAGGAGAGAGGTCCCGTAACAGAGGATCTGGCTTCATGTCAGCAGAGAATCAGTCTTCATGTCATAGCAGAGAATCAGGCTTCACGTCACCCACCACTGTAAGAGTCCATTTTCATAAATTTAGGCCCAGCACCCAGGCAGAGGAGAGAGGTCCCGTAACAGACGATCTGGCTTCATGTCAGCAGAGAATCAGTCTGCATGTCATAGCAGAGAATGAGGCTTCACGTCACCCACCACTGCAACAGTCCATTTTCATAAATTTAGGCCCAGCACCCAGGCAGAGGAGAGAGGTCCCGTAACAGAGGATCTGGCTTCATGTCACCAGAGAATCAGTCTGCATGTCATAGCAGAGAATCAGGCTTCACGTCACCCACCACTGCAACAGTCCATTGTCATAAATTCAGGCCCAGCACCCAGGCAGAGGAGAGAGGTCCCGTAACAGACAATCTGGCTTCATGTCACCAGAGAATCAGTCTGCATGTCATAGCAGAGAATGAGGCTTCACGTCAGCCACCACTGCAACAATCCATTGGCATATATTTAGGCCTAGCACACAGGCAGAGGAGAGGTTCATTCAACTTTGGGTAGCCTTGCAATATAATGGTAAAATGAAAATAAAAATAGGATTGAATGAGGAAGTGCCCTGGAGTCCAATAATATATGGTTATGGGGAGGTAGTTAATGTCTAATCTGGACAAGGGACGGACAGGTCCTGTGGGATCCATGCCTGGTTCATTTTTATGAACGTCAGCTTGTCCACATTGGCTGTAGACAGGCGGCTGCGTTTGTCTGTAATGACGCCCCCTGCCGTGCTGAATACACGTTCAGACAAAACGCTGGCTGCCGGGCAGGCCAGCACCTCCAAGGCATAAAAGGCTAGCTCTGGCCACGTGGACAATTTAGAGACCCAGAAGTTGAATGGGGCCGAACCATCAGTCAGTACGTGGAGGGGTGTGCACACGTACTGTTCCACCATGTTAGTGAAATGTTGCCTCCTGCTAACACGTTGCGTATCAGGTGGTGGTGCAGTTAGCTGTGGCGTGTTGACAAAAGTTTTCCACATCTCTGCCATGCTAACCCTGCCCTCAGAGGAGCTGGCCGTGACACAGCTGCCTTGGCGACCTCTTGCTCCTCCTCTGCCTTGGCCTTGGGCTTCCACTTGTTCCCCTGTGACATTTGGGAATGCTCTCAGTAGCGCGTCTACCAATGTGCGCTTGTACTCGCGCATCTTCCTATCACGCTCCAGTGCAGGAAGTAAGGTGGGCACATTGTCTTTGTAGCGTGGATCCAGCAGGGTGGCAACCCAGTAGTCCGCACAGGTTAAAATGTGGGCAACTCTGCTGTCGTTGCGCAGGCACTGCAGCATGTAGTCGCTCATGTGTGCCAGGCTGCCCAGGGGTAAGGACAAGCTGTCCTCTGTGGGAGGCGTATCGTCATCGTCCTGCCTTTCCCCCCAGCCACGCACCAGTGATGGACCCGAGCTGCGTTGGGTGCCACCCCGCTGTGACCATGCTTCATCCTCATCCTCCTCCACCTCCTCCTCATCCTCGTCCTCCTCGTCCTCCAGTAGTGGGCCCTGGCTGGCCACATTTGTACCTGGCCTCTGCTGTTGCCAAAAACCTCCCTCTGAGTCACTTCGAAGAGACTGGCCTGAAAGTGCTAAAAATGACCCCTCTTCCTCCTCCTCCTCCTCCTCCTCCTCCTCCTCCTGGGCCACCTCCTCTTCCATCATCGCCCTAAGTGTTTTCTCAAGGAGACATAGAAGTGGTATTGTAACGCTGATAACGGTGTCATCGCCACTGGCCATGTTGGTGGAGTACTCGAAACAGCGCAACAGGGCACACAGGTCTCGCATGGAGGCCCAGTCATTGGTGGTGAAGTGGTGCTGTTCTGTAGTGCGACTGACCCGTGCGTGCTGCAGCTGAAACTCCACTATGGCCTGCTGCTGCTCGCACAGTCTGTCCAGCATGTGCAAGGTGGAGTTCCACCTGGTGGGCACGTCGCATATGAGGCGGTGAGCGGGAAGGCCGAAGTTACGCTGTAGCGCAGACAGGCGAGCAGCGGCAGGATGTGAACGCCGGAAGCGCGAACAGACGGCCCGCACTTTATGCAGCAGCTCTGACATGTCGGGGTAGTTGTGAATGAACTTCTGCACCACCAAATTCAGCACATGCGCCAAGCAAGGGATGTGCGTCAAATTGGCTAGTCCCAGAGCTGCAACGAGATTTCGCCCATTATCACACACCACCAGGCCGGGCTTGAGGCTCACCGGCAGCAACCACTCGTCGGTCTGTTGTTCAATACCCCGCCACAACTCCTGTGCGGTGTGGGGCCTGTCCCCCAAAAATATGAGTTTCAGAATGGCCTGCTGACGTTTACCCCGGGCTGTGCTGAAGTTGGTGGTGAAGGTGTGTGGCTGACTGGAAGAGCAGGTGGAAGAAGAGGAGGAGGAAGCCGAGAAGGAGGAGGTGGCAACAGGAGGCAAAGAATGTTGCCCTGCGATCCTTGGCGGCGGAAGGACGTGCGCCAAACAGCTCTCCGCCTGGGGCCCAGCTGCCACTACATTTACCCAGTGTGCAGTTAGGGAGATATAGCGTCCCTGGCCGTGCTTACTGGTCCACGTATCTGTGGTTAGGTGGACCTTGCTACAGATGGCGTTGCGCAGTGCACACTTGATTTTATCGGATACTTGGTTGTGCAGGGAAGGCACGGCTCTCTTGGAGAAGTAGTGCCGGCTGGGAACAACATACTGTGGGACAGCAAGCGACATGAGCTGTTTGAAGCTGTCTGTGTCCACCAGCCTAAATGACAGCATTTCATAGGCCAGTAGTTTAGAAATGCTGGCATTCAGGGCCAGGGATCGAGGGTGGCTAGGTGGGAATTTACGCTTTCTATCAAATGTTTGTGAGATGGAGAGCTGAACGCTGGCGTGTGACATGGTTGAGACGCTTGGTGACGGAGGTGGTGGTGGTGGTGTTGGTGGTACATCCCCTGTTTGCTGGGCGGCAGGTGCCAACGTTCCTCCAGAGGCGGAGGAAGAGGCCGAGGCGGCAGCAGCAGAATAGGCCGAGGCGGCAGCAGCAGAAGAGGTAGCAGGGGGAGCCTGAGTGACTTCCTTGGTTTTAAGGTGTTTACTCCACTGCAGTTCATGCTTTGCATGCAGGTGCCTGGTCATGCAGGTTGTGCTCAGGTTCAGAACGTTAATGCCTCGCTTCAGGCTCTGATGGCACAGCGTGCAAACCACTCGGGTCTTGTCGTCAGCACATTGTTTGAAGAAGTGCCATGCCAGGGAACTCCTTGAAGCTGCCTTTGGGGTGCTCGGTCCCAGATGGCGGCGGTCAGTAGCAGGCGGAGTCTCTTGGCGGCGGGTGTTCTGCTTTTGCCCACTGCTCCCTCTTTTGCTACGCTGTTGGCTCGGTCTCACCACTGCCTCTTCCTCCGAACTGTGAAAGTCAGTGGCACGACCTTCATTCCATGTGGGGTCTAGGACCTCATCGTCCCCTGCATCGTCTTCCACCCAGTCTTGATCCCTGACCTCCTGTTCAGTCTGCACACTGCAGAAAGACGCAGCAGTTGGCACCTGTGTTTCGTCATCATCAGAGACATGCTGAGGTGGTATTCCCATGTCCTCATCATCAGGAAACATAAGTGGTTGTGCGTCAGTGCATTCTATGTCTTTCACCGCTGGGGAAGGGCTAGGTGGATGCCCTTGGGAAACCCTGCCAGCGGAGTCTTCAAACAGCATAAGAGACTGCTGCATAACTTGAGGCTGAGACAGTTTCCCTGGTATGCATGGGGGTGATGTGACAGACTGATGGGGTTGGTTTTCAGGCGCCATCTGTGCGCTTTCTGCAGAAGACTGGGTGGGAGATAATGTGAACGTGCTGGATCCACTGTCGGCCACCCAATTGACTAATGCCTGTACCTGCTCAGGCCTTACCATCCTTAGAACGGCATTGGGCCCCACCATATATCGCTGTAAATTCTGGCGGCTACTGGGACCTGAGGTAGTTGGTACACTAGGACGTGTGGATGTGGCAGAACGGCCACGTCCTCTCCCAGCACCAGAGGGTCCACTAACACCACCACGACCATGTCCACGTCCGCGTCCCTTACTAGATGTTTTTCTCATTGTTATGGTTCACCACAACAACAAATATATTATTTGGCCCAATGTATTGTATTCAAATTCAGCGGGATATAAATTTGAGGCCTAGTATTTAGGCGCTGGGTGACCGGTATGGATTTAGTGACAGAATTAGACTTGGAAATGCACAGAAGCGTGTGTGTGAAGTTATTCTGAATGACCCTATGTGCACCTTCAATATGATCTACCCTTTTAGGGATAGATTTCAAATAGCTCTGATATAGCAGAAACCACTAAATTATGAAATTGCTAAATTGGGAATTGTATTTCAACCCAGAACAAAAAATGTGCTTTGACGGACACTAAATATCTTGCCCAGCAACAACAGTACAGCGGTAACGAGAGATTTAGCAGGATATAAATTTGAGGCCTAGTATTTAGGCGCTGGGTGACAGGTATGGGTTTAGTGACAGAATTAGACTTGGAAATACACAGTAGCGGGTGTGTGTGAAGTTATTCTGAATGACCCAATGTGCACCTTGAATATTATATACCCTTTTAGGGATAGATTTCAAATAGCTCTGATATAGCAGAAACCACTAAATTATGAAATTGCTAAATTGGGAATTGTATTTCAACCCAGAACAAAAAATGTGCTTTGACGGACACTAAATATCTTGCCCAGCAACAACAGTACAGCGGTAACGAGAGATTTAGCAGGATATAAATTTGAGGCCTAGTATTTAGGCGCTGGGTGACAGGTATGGGTTTAGTGACAGAATTAGACTTGAAAATACACAGTAGCGGGTGTGTGTGAAGTTATTCTGAATGACCCAATGTGCACCTTGAATATTATATACCCTTTTAGGGATAGATTTCAAATAGCTCTGATATAGCAGAAACCACTAAATTATGAAATTGCTAAATTGGGAATTGTATTTCAACCCAGAACAAAAAATGTGCTTTGACGGACACTAAATATCTTGCCCAGCAACAACAGTACAGCGGTAACGAGAGATTTAGCAGGATATAAATTTGAGGCCTAGTATTTAGGCGCTGGGTGACAGGTATGGGTTTAGTGACAGAATTAGACTTGAAATTACACAGTAGCGGGTGTGTGTGAAGTTATTCTGAATGACCCAATGTGCACCTTGAATATTATATACCCTTTTAGGGATAGATTTCAAATAGCTCTGATATAGCAGAAACCACTAAATTATGAAATTGCTAAATTGGGAATTGTACTTCAACCCAGAACAAAAAATGTGCTTTGACGGACACTAAATATCTTTCCAAGCAACAACAGTACAGCGGTAACGAGAGATTTAGCAGGATATAAATTTGAGGCCTAGTATTTAGGCGCTGGGTGACAGGTATGGGTTTAGTGACAGAATTAGACTTGGAAATACACAGTAGCGGGTGTGTGTGAAGTTATTCTGAATGACCCAATGTGCACCTTGAATATTATATACCCTTTTAGGGATAGATTTCAAATAGCTCTGATATAGCAGAAACCACTAAATTATGAAATTGCTAAATTGGGAATTGTACTTCAACCCAGAACAAAAAATGTGCTTTGACGGACACTAAATAACTTTCCCAGCTACAACAGGACAGCGGTAACGAGAGATTTAGCGGGATATAAATTTGAGGCCTAGTATTTAGGCGCTGGGTGACAGGTATGGGTTTAGTGACAGAATTAGACTTGGAAATACACAGTAGCGGGTGTGTGTGAAGTTATTCTGAATGACCCTATGTGCACCTTCAATATGATCTACCCTTTTAGGGATAGATTTCAAATAGCTCTGATATAGCAGAAACCACTAAATTATGAAATTGCTAAATTGGGAATTGTATTTCAACCCAGAAGAAAAAATGTGCTTTGACGGACACTAAATAACTTTCCCAGCTACAACAGGACAGCGGTAACGAGAGATTTAGCAGGATATAAATTTGAGGCCTAGTATTTAGGCGCTGGGTGACAGGTATGGGTTTAGTGACAGAATTAGACTTGAAAATACACAGTAGCGGGTGTGTGTGAAGTTATTCTGAATGACCCAATGTGCACCTTGAATATTATATACCCTTTTAGGGATAGATTTCAAATAGCTCTGATATAGCAGAAACCACTAAATTATGAAATTGCTAAATTGGGAATTGTACTTCAACCCAGAACAAAAAATGTGCTTTGACGGACACTAAATATCTTTCCAAGCAACAACAGTACAGCGGTAACGAGAGATTTAGCAGGATATAAATTTGAGGCCTAGTATTTAGGCGCTGGGTGACAGGTATGGGTTTAGTGACAGAATTAGACTTGGAAATACACAGTAGCGGGTGTGTGTGAAGTTATTCTGAATGACCCAATGTGCACCTTGAATATTATATACCCTTTTAGGGATAGATTTCAAATAGCTCTGATATAGCAGAAACCACTAAATTATGAAATTGCTAAATTGGGAATTGTACTTCAACCCAGAACAAAAAATGTGCTTTGACGGACACTAAATAACTTTCCCAGCTACAACAGGACAGCGGTAACGAGAGATTTAGCGGGATATAAATTTGAGGCCTAGTATTTAGGCGCTGGGTGACAGGTATGGGTTTAGTGACAGAATTAGACTTGGAAATACACAGTAGCGGGTGTGTGTGAAGTTATTCTGAATGACCCTATGTGCACCTTCAATATGATCTACCCTTTTAGGGATAGATTTCAAATAGCTCTGATATAGCAGAAACCACTAAATTATGAAATTGCTAAATTGGGAATTGTATTTCAACCCAGAAGAAAAAATGTGCTTTGACGGACACTAAATAACTTTCCCAGCTACAACAGGACAGCGGTAACGAGAGATTTAGCAGGATATAAATTTGAGGCCTAGTATTTAGGCGCTGGGTGACAGGTATGGGTTTAGTGACAGAATTAGACTTGAAAATACACAGTAGCGGGTGTGTGTGAAGTTATTCTGAATGACCCAATGTGCACCTTGAATATTATATACCCTTTTAGGGATAGATTTCAAATAGCTCTGATATAGCAGAAACCACTAAATTATGAAATTGCTAAATTGGGAATTGTACTTCAACCCAGAACAAAAAATGTGCTTTGACGGACACTAAATATCTTTCCAAGCAACAACAGTACAGCGGTAACGAGAGATTTAGCAGGATATAAATTTGAGGCCTAGTATTTAGGCGCTGGGTGACAGGTATGGGTTTAGTGACAGAATTAGACTTGGAAATACACAGTAGCGGGTGTGTGTGAAGTTATTCTGAATGACCTAATGTGCACCTTGAATATTATATACCCTTTTAGGGATAGATTTCAAATAGCTCTGATATAGCAGAAACCACTAAATTATGAAATTGCTAAATTGGGAATTGTACTTCAACCCAGAACAAAAAATGTGCTTTGACGGACACTAAATAACTTTCCCAGCTACAACAGGACAGCGGTAACGAGAGATTTAGCGGGATATAAATTTGAGGCCTAGTATTTAGGCGCTGGGTGACAGGTATGGGTTTAGTGACAGAATTAGACTTGGAAATACACAGTAGCGGGTGTGTGTGAAGTTATTCTGAATGACCCTATGTGCACCTTCAATATGATCTACCCTTTTAGGGATAGATTTCAAATAGCTCTGATATAGCAGAAACCACTAAATTATGAAATTGCTAAATTGGGAATTGTATTTCAACCCAGAACAAAAAATGTGCTTTGACGGACACTAAATAACTTTCCCAGCTACAACAGGACAGCGGTAACGAGAGATTTAGCAGGATATAAATTTGAGGCCTAGTATTTAGGCGCTGGGTGACAGGTATGGGTTTAGTGACAGAATTAGACTTGAAAATACACAGTAGCGGGTGTGTGTGAAGTTATTCTGAATGACCCAATGTGCACCTTGAATATTATATACCCTTTTAGGGATAGATTTCAAATAGCTCTGATATAGCAGAAACCACTAAATTATGAAATTGCTAAATTGGGAATTGTACTTCAACCCAGAACAAAAAATGTGCTTTGACGGACACTAAATAACTTTCCCAGCTACAACAGGACAGCGGTAACGAGAGATTTAGCAGGATATAAATTTGAGGCCTAGTATTTAGGCGCTGGGTGACAGGTATGGGTTTAGTGACAGAATTAGACTTGAAAATACACAGTAGCGGGTGTGTGTGAAGTTATTCTGAATGACCCAATGTGCACCTTGAATATTATATACCCTTTTAGGGATAGATTTCAAATAGCTCTGATATAGCAGAAACCACTAAATTATGAAATTGCTAAATTGGGAATTGTACTTCAACCCAGAACAAAAAATGTGCTTTGACGGACACTAAATAACTTTCCCAGCTACAACAGGACAGCGGTAACGAGAGATTTAGCGGGATATAAATTTGAGGCCTAGTATTTAGGCGCTGGGTGACCGGTATGGATTTAGTGACAGAATTAGACTGGGATATGGCCAAAAAATAACCACACTATTGCTGGTTAAATGCACTTGGTGACGGGCGCAGCTTGCCCCTGATGTAGTATATGGCCAAAAAATGAACAGACTATTGCTGGTTAAATGCACTTGGTGTCACAGCTTGACCAACCACACTACTGAGGGTTAAATGCACTTGGTGACGGGTGCAGCTTGCCCCTGATGTAGTATATGGCCAAAAAATAAACAGACTATTGCTGGTTAAATGCACTTGGTGTGACAGCTTCACCCTGATGTAGGCTTTAGCCAGAAAACAACCACACCATTGAGGGTTAAATGCACTTGGTGACAGGCGCAGCTTGCCCCTGATTTTGTATATGGCCAAAAAATGAACAGACTATTGCTGGTTAAATGCACTTGGTGTGACAGCTTCACCCTGATGTAGGCTTTAGCCAAAAAACAACCACACCATTGAGGGTTAAATGCACTTGGTGACAGGCGCAGCTTGCCCCTGATTTTGTATATGGCCAAAAAATGAACAGACTATTGCTGGTTAAATGCACTTGGTGTGACAGCTTCACCCTGATGTAGGCTTTAGCCAAAAAACAACCACACCATTGAGGGTTAAATGCACTTGGTGACAGGCGCAGCTTGCCCCTGATTTTGTATATGGCCAAAAAATGAACAGACTATTGCTGGTTAAATGCACTTGGTGTGACAGCTTCACCCTGATGTAGGCTTTAGCCAAAAAACAACCACACCATTGAGGGTTAAATGCACTTGGTGACAGGCGCAGCTTGCCCCTGATTTTGTATATGGCCAAAAAATGAACAGACTATTGCTGGTTAAATGCACTTGGTGTGACAGCTTCACCCTGATGTAGGCTTTAGCCAAAAAACAACCACACCATTGAGGGTTAAATGCACTTGGTCGCAGCTTGTGCTGGCGCACCACAAGACACAAAATGGCCGCCGATCACCCCAGAAAAATGTGACTGACAAACGGTCTGGGCAGCCTAAAAACAGTGAGCAATTGAGGATCAGCAGCTCAATGATCCACAGCTGCAGATCGATCAGTTAATCAAGTCCTTTGGAGGAGTTAATCTGCCTAATCTCGCCCTACTGTCGCAGCCGCAACCTCTCCCTACGCTAATCAGAGCAGAGTGACGGGCGGCGCTATGTGACTCCAGCTTAAATAGAGGCTGGGTCACATGGTGCTCTGGCCAATCACAGCCATGCCAATAGTAGGCATGGCTGTGATGGCCTCTTGGGGCAAGTAGTATGACGCTTGTTGATTGGCTGCTTTGCAGCCTTTCAAAAAGCGCCAAGAAAGCGTCACAAAAGCGCCAAGAAAGCGACGAACACCGAACCCGAACCCGGACTTTTACGAAAATGTCCGGGTTCGGGTCCGTGTCACGGACACCCCAAAATTCGGTACGAACCCGAACTATACAGTTCGAGTTCGCTCATCCCTAATAGCAACCCATTCTTTCATAATCACTTCTTGGAGTTTGTCATAATTAGTGGGTTTTTGTTTGTCCACCCGCCTCTTGAGGATTGACCACAATTTCTCAATGGGATTAAGTTCTGGGGAGTTTCCAGGCCATGGACCTAAAATGTCAACGTTTTGGTCCCCGAGCCACTTAGTTATCACTTTTGCCTTATGGCACGGTGCTCCATCGTTGTTGGATTGTTGGAAGAAGTTGCTGTTGGAGGGTGTTTTGGTACCATTCTTTATTCATGGCTGTGTTTTGGGGCAAAATTGTGAGTGAGCCCACTCCCTTGGATGAGAAGCAACCCCACACATGAATGGTCTCAGGATGCTTTACTGTTGGCATGACACAGGACTGATGATAGCGCTCACCTTTTCTTCTCCGGACAAGCCTTTTTCCTGTAGCCCCAAACAATCGTAAAGAGGCTTCATATATGACTTTGCCCCAGTCCTCAGCAGTCCATTCACCATATTTTCTGCAGAAGATCAATCTGTCCCTGATGTTTTTTTTGAAGAGAAGTGGCTTCTTTGCTGCCCTTCTTGACACCAGGCCATCTTCCAAAAATCTTTGTCTCAGTGTGCATGCAGATGCGCTCACACCTGCCTGCTGCCATTCTTGAGCAAGCTCTGCACTGGTGGCACTCCGATCCAGCAGCTGAATCCTCTTTAGGTGACGATCCTGGCGCTTGCTGGACTTTCTTGGACGCCCTGAAGCCTTCTTAACAAGAATTGAATCTCTTTCCTTGAAGTTCTTGATGATCCTATAAATTGTTGATTGAGGTGCAATCTTAGTAGCCACACTATCCTTGCCTGTGAAGACATTTTTATGCAACGCAATGATGGCTGCACGCGTTTCTTTGCAGGTCACCATGGTTAACAATGGAAGAACAATGATTTCAAGCATCACCCTCCTTTTAACAGGTCAAGTCTGCAATTTTAACCCAATCAGCCTGATATTTTTTGGGGATTAAGTTAATTTTCATGGCAAAGAAGGACTATGCAATTCATCTGATCACTCTTCATAACATTCTGGAGTATATGCAAATTGATATTATAACTAGAGTTGAGCGAACACCTGGATGTTCGGGTTCGAGAAGTTCGGCCGAACATCCCGGAAATGTTCGGGTTCGGGATCCGAACCCGATCCGAACTTCGTCCCGAACCCGAACCCCATTGAAGTCAATGGGGACCCGAACTTTTCGGCACTAAAAAGGCTGTAAAACAGCCCAGGAAAGAGCTAGAGGGCTGCAAAAGGCAGCAACATGTAGGTAAATCCCCTGCAAACAAATGTGGATAGGGAAATTAATTAAAATAAAAATTAAATAAATAAAAATTAACCAAAATCAATTGGAGAGAGGTTCCATAGCAGAGAATCTGGCTTCCCGTCACCCACCACTGGAACAGTCCATTCTCAGATATTTAGGCCCCGGCACCCAGGCAGAGGAGAGAGGTCCCGTAACAGAGAATCTGTCTTCATGTCAGCAGAGAATTAGTCTGCATGTCATAGCAGAGAATGAGGCTTCACGTCAGCCACCACTGCAACAGTCCATTGGCATATATTTAGGCCCAGCACCCAGGCAGAGGAGGGAGGTCCCGTAACAGAGAATCTGTCTTCATGTCAGCAGAGAATTAGTCTGCATGTCATAGCAGAGAATGAGGCTTCACGTCAGCCACCACTGCAACAGTCCATTGGCATATATTTAGGCCCAGCACACACACAGGCAGAGGAGAGAGGTCCCGTAACAGAGAATCTGGCTTCATGTCAGCAGAGAATCAGTCTGCATGTCATAGCAGAGAATGAGGCTTCACGTCAGCCACCACTGCAACAGTCCATTGGCATATATTTAGGCCCAGCACACACACAGGCAGAGGAGAGAGGTCCCGTAACAGAGAATCTGGCTTCATGTCAGCAGAGAATCAGTCTGCATGTCATAGCAGAGAATGAGGCTTCACGTCAGCCACCACTGCAACAGTCCATTGGCATATATTTAGGCCCAGCACCCAGGCAGAGGAGGGAGGTCCCGTAACAGAGAATCTGTCTTCATGTCAGCAGAGAATTAGTCTGCATGTCATAGCAGAGAATGAGGCTTCACGTCAGCCACCACTGCAACAGTCCATTGGCATATATTTAGGCCCAGCACACACCCAGGCAGAGGAGAGAGGTCCCGTAACAGAGAATCTGGCTTCATGTCAGCAGAGAATCAGTCTTCATATCATAGCAGAGAATCAGGCTTCACGTCACCCACCACTGTAAGAGTCAATTTTCATAAATTTAGGCCCAGAACCCAGGCAGAGGAGAAAGGTCCCGTAACAGACAATCTGGCTTCATGTCAGCAGAGAATCAGTCTTCATATCATAGCCTAGAATCAGGCTTCACGTCACCCACCACTGTAAGAGTCAATTTTCATAAATTTAGGCCCAGAACCCAGGCAGAGGAGAAAGGTCCCGTAACAGACAATCTGGCTTCATGTCAGCAGAGAATCAGTCTTCATATCATAGCAGAGAATCAGGCTTCACGTCACCCACCACTGCAACAGTCAATTGTCATAAATTTAGGCCCAGCACCCAGGCAGAGGAGAGAGCTCCCGTAACAGAGGATCTGGCTTCATGTCAGCAGAGAATCAGTCTGCATGTCATAGCAGAGAATGAGGCTTCACGTCACCCACCACTGCAACAGTCCATTGGCATATATTTAGGCCTAGCACACAGGCAGAGCAGAGAGGTCCCGTAACAGACAATCTGGCTTCATGTCAGCAGAGAATCAGTCTGCATGTCATAGCAGAGAATGAGGCTTCACGTCACCCACCACTGCAACAGTCCATTGGCATATATTTAGGCCTAGCACACAGGCAGAGCAGAGAGGTCCCGTAACAGACAATCTGGCTTCATGACAGCAGAGAATCAGTCTGCATGTCATAGCAGAGAATGAGGCTTCACGTCACCCACCACTGCAACAGTCCATTGGCATATATTTAGGCCTAGCACACAGGCAGAGCAGAGAGGTCCCGTAACAGACAATCTGGCTTCATGTCAGCAGAGAATCAGTCTGCATGTCATAGCAGAGAATGAGGCTTCACGTCACCCACCACTGCAACAGTCCATTGGCATATATTTAGGCCTAGCACACAGGCAGAGCAGAGAGGTCCCGTAACAGACAATCTGGCTTCATGACAGCAGAGAATCAGTCTGCATGTCATAGCAGAGAATGAGGCTTCACGTCACCCACCACTGCAACAGTCCATTGGCATATATTTAGGCCTAGCACACAGGCAGAGCAGAGAGGTCCCGTAACAGACAATCTGGCTTCATGTCAGCAGAGAATCAGTCTGCATGTCATAGCAGAGAATGAGGCTTCACGTCACCCACCACTGCAACAGTCCATTGGCATATATTTAGGCCTAGCACACAGGCAGAGCAGAGAGGTCCCGTAACAGACGATCTGGCTTCATGTCAGCAGAGAATCAGTCTGCATGTCATAGCAGAGAATCAGGCTTCACGTCAGCCACCACTGCAACAGTCCATGGTCATAAATTTAGGCCCAGCACCCAGGCAGAGGAGAGAGGTCCCGTAACAGACAATCTGGCTTCATGTCAGCAGAGAATTAGTCTGCATGTCATAGCAGAGAATCAGGCTTCATGTCAGCCACCACTGCAACAGTCCATTGGCATATATTTAGGCCTAGCACACAGGCAGAGGAGAGGTTCATTCAACTTTGGGTAGCATCGCAATATAATGGTAAAATGAAAATAAAAATAGGATTGAATGAGGAAGTGCCCTGGAGTCCAATAATATATGGTTATGGGGAGGTAGTTAATGTCTAATCTGGACAAGGGACGGACAGGTCCTGTGGGATCCATGCCTGGTTCATTTTTATGAACGTCAGCTTGTCCACATTGGCTGTAGACAGGCGGCTGCGTTTGTCTGTAATGACGCCCCCTGCCGTGCTGAATACACGTTCAGACAAAACGCTGGCTGCCGGGCAGGCCAGCACCTCCAAGGCATAAAAGGCTAGCTCTGGCCACGTGGACAATTTAGAGACCCAGAAGTTGAATGGGGCCGAACCATCAGTCAGTACGTGGAGGGGTGTGCACACGTACTGTTCCACCATGTTAGTGAAATGTTGCCTCCTGCTAACACGTTGCGTATCAGGTGGTGGTGCAGTTAGCTGTGGCGTGTTGACAAAAGTTTTCCACATCTCTGCCATGCTAACCCTGCCCTCAGAGGAGCTGGCCGTGACACAGCTGCCTTGGCGACCTCTTGCTCCTCCTCTGCCTTGGCCTTGGGCTTCCACTTGTTCCCCTGTGACATTTGGGAATGCTCTCAGTAGCGCGTCTACCAACGTGCGCTTGTACTCGCGCATCTTCCTATCACGCTCCAGTGCAGGAAGTAAGGTGGGCACATTGTCTTTGTAGCGTGGATCCAGCAGGGTGGCAACCCAGTAGTCCGCACAGGTTAAAATGTGGGCAACTCTGCTGTCGTTGCGCAGGCACTGCAGCATGTAGTCGCTCATGTGTGCCAGGCTGCCCAGGGGTAAGGACAAGCTGTCCTCTGTGGGAGGCGTATCGTCATCGTCCTGCCTTTCCCCCCAGCCACGCACCAGTGATGGACCCGAGCTGCGTTGGGTGCCACCCCGCTGTGACCATGCTTCATCCTCATCCTCCTCCACCTCCTCCTCATCCTCGTCCTCCTCGTCCTCCAGTAGTGGGCCCTGGCTGGCCACATTTGTACCTGGCCTCTGCTGTTGCAAAAAACCTCCCTCTGAGTCACTTCGAAGAGACTGGCCTGAAAGTGCTAAAAATGACCCCTCTTCCTCATCCTCCTCCTCCTCCTCCTGGGCCACCTCCTGTTCCATCATCGCCCTAAGTGTTTTCTCAAGGAGACATAGAAGTGGTATTGTAACGCTGATAACGGTGTCATCGCCACTGGCCATGTTGGTGGAGTACTCGAAACAGCGCAACAGGGCACACAGGTCTCGCATGGAGGCCCAGTCATTGGTGGTGAAGTGGTGCTGTTCTGTAGTGCGACTGACCCGTGCGTGCTGCAGCTGAAACTCCACTATGGCCTGCTGCTGCTCGCACAGTCTGTCCAGCATGTGCAAGGTGGAGTTCCACCTGGTGGGCACGTCGCATATGAGGCGGTGAGCGGGAAGGCCGAAGTTACGCTGTAGCGCAGACAGGCGAGCAGCGGCAGGATGTGAACGCCGGAAGCGCGAACAGACGGCCCGCACTTTATGCAGCAGCTCTGACATGTCGGGGTAGTTGTGAATGAACTTCTGCACCACCAAATTCAGCACATGCGCCAAGCAAGGGATGTGCGTCAAATTGGCTAGTCCCAGAGCTGCAACGAGATTTCGCCCATTATCACACACCACCAGGCCGGGCTTGAGGCTCACCGGCAGCAACCACTCGTCGGTCTGTTGTTCAATACCCCGCCACAACTCCTGTGCGGTGTGGGGCCTGTCCCCCAAACATATGAGTTTCAGAATGGCCTGCTGACGTTTACCCCGGGCTGTGCTGAAGTTGGTGGTGAAGGTGTGTGGCTGACTGGATGAGCAGGTGGAAGAAGAGGAGGAGGAAGCCGAGAAGGAGGAGGTGGCAACAGGAGGCAAAGAATGTTGCCCTGCGATCCTTGGCGGCGGCAGGACGTGCGCCAAACAGCTCTCCGCCTGGGGCCCAGCTGCCACTACATTTACCCAGTGTGCAGTTAGGGAGATATAGCGTCCCTGGCCGTGCTTACTGGTCCACGTATCTGTGGTTAGGTGGACCTTGCTACAGATGGCGTTGCGCAGTGCACACTTGATTTTATGGGATACTTGGTTGTGCAGGGAAGGCACGGCTCTCTTGGAGAAGTAGTGCCGGCTGGGAACAACATACTGTGGGACAGCAAGCGACATGAGCTGTTTGAAGCTGTCTGTGTCCACCAGCCTAAATGACAGCATTTCATAGGCCAGTAGTTTAGAAATGCTGGCATTCAGGGCCAGGGATCGAGGGTGGCTAGGTGGGAATTTACGCTTTCTATCAAATGTTTGTGAGATGGAGAGCTGAACGCTGGCGTGTGACATGGTTGAGACGCTTGGTGACGGAGGTGGTGGTGGTGGTGTTGGTGGTACATCCCCTGTTTGCTGGGCGGCAGGTGCCAACGTTCCTCCAGAGGCGGAGGAAGAGGCCGAGGCGGCAGCAGCAGAATAGGCCGAGGCGGCAGCAGCAGAAGAGGTAGCAGGGGGAGCCTGAGTGACTTCCTTGGTTTTAAGGTGTTTACTCCACTGCAGTTCATGCTTTGCATGCAGGTGCCTGGTCATGCAGGTTGTGCTCAGGTTCAGAACGTTAATGCCTCGCTTCAGGCTCTGATGGCACAGCGTGCAAACCACTCGGGTCTTGTCGTCAGCACATTGTTTGAAGAAGTGCCATGCCAGGGAACTCCTTGAAGCTGCCTTTGGGGTGCTCGGTCCCAGATGGCGGCGGTCAGTAGCAGGCGGAGTCTCTTGGCGGCGGGTGTTCTGCTTTTGCCCACTGCTCCCTCTTTTGCTACGCTGTTGGCTCGGTCTCACCACTGCCTCTTCCTCCGAACTGTGAAAGTCAGTGGCACGACCTTCATTCCATGTGGGGTCTAGGACCTCATCGTCCCCTGCATCGTCTTCCACCCAGTCTTGATCCCTGACCTCCTGTTCAGTCTGCACACTGCAGAAAGACGCAGCAGTTGGCACCTGTGTTTCGTCATCATCAGAGACATGCTGAGGTGGTATTCCCATGTCCTCATCATCAGGAAACATAAGTGGTTGTGCGTCAGTGCATTCTATGTCTTTCACCGCTGGGGAAGGGCTAGGTGGATGCCCTTGGGAAACCCTGCCAGCGGAGTCTTCAAACAGCATAAGAGACTGCTGCATAACTTGAGGCTGAGACAGTTTCCCTGGTATGCATGGGGGTGATGTGACAGACTGATGGGGTTGGTTTTCAGGCGCCATCTGTGCGCTTTCTGCAGAAGACTGGGTGGGAGATAATGTGAACGTGCTGGATCCACTGTCGGCCACCCAATTGACTAATGCCTGTACCTGCTCAGGCCTTACCATCCTTAGAACGGCATTGGGCCCCACCATATATCGCTGTAAATTCTGGCGGCTACTGGGACCTGAGGTAGTTGGTACACTAGGACGTGTGGATGTGGCAGAACGGCCACGTCCTCTCCCAGCACCAGAGGGTCCACTAACACCACCACGACCATGTCCACGTCCGCGTCCCTTACTAGATGTTTTTCTCATTGTTATGGTTCACCACAACAACAAATATATTATTTGGCCCAATGTATTGTATTCAAATTCAGCGGGATATAAATTTGAGGCCTAGTATTTAGGCGCTGGGTGACCGGTATGGATTTAGTGACAGAATTAGACTTGGAAATGCACAGAAGCGTGTGTGTGAAGTTATTCTGAATGACCCTATGTGCACCTTCAATATTATATACCCTTTTAGGGATAGATTTCAAATAGCTCTGATATAGCAGAAACCACTAAATTATGAAATTGCTAAATTGGGAATTGTACTTCAACCCAGAACAAAAAATGTGCTTTGACGGACACTAAATATCTTGCCCAGCAACAACAGTACAGCGGTGGGTAACGAGAGATTTAGAGGGATTTAAATTTGAGGCCTAGTATTTAGGCGCTGGGTCACCGGTATGGATTTAGTGACAGAATTAGACTTGGAAATGCACAGAAGCGTGTGTGTGAAGTTATTCTGAATGACCCTATGTGCACCTTCAATATTATATACCCTTTTAGGGATAGATTTCAAATAGCTCTGATATAGCAGAAACCACTAAATTATGAAATTGCTAAATTGGGAATTGTACTTCAACCCAGAACAAAAAATGTGCTTTGACGGACACTAAATATCTTGCCCAGCAACAACAGTACAGCGGTGGGTAACGAGAGATTTAGAGGGATTTAAATTTGAGGCCTAGTATTTAGGCGCTGGGTGACAGGTATGGGTTTAGTGACAGAATTAGACTTGAAAATACACAGTAGCGGGTGTGTGTGAAGTTATTCTGAATGACCCAATGTGCACCTTCAATATTATATACCCTTTTTGGGATAGATTTCAAATAGCTCTGATATAGCAGGAACCACTAAATTATGAAATTGCTAAATTGGGAATTGTACTTCAACTCAGAACAAAAAATGTGCTTTGACGGACACTAAATATCTTGCCCAGCAACAACAGTACAGCGGTGGGTAACGAGAGATTTAGAGGGATTTAAATTTGAGGCCTAGTATTTAGGCGCTGGGTCACCGGTATGGATTTAGTGACAGAATTAGACTTGGAAATGCACAGAAGCGTGTGTGTGAAGTTATTCTGAATGACCCTATGTGCACCTTCAATATTATATACCCTTTTAGGGATAGATTTCAAATAGCTCTGATATAGCAGAAACCACTAAATTATGAAATTGCTAAATTGGGAATTGTACTTCAACCCAGAACAAAAAATGTGCTTTGACGGACACTAAATATCTTGCCCAGCAACAACAGTACAGCGGTGGGTAACGAGAGATTTAGAGGGATTTAAATTTGAGGCCTAGTATTTAGGCGCTGGGTCACCGGTATGGATTTAGTGACAGAATTAGACTTGGAAATGCACAGAAGCGTGTGTGTGAAGTTATTCTGAATGACCCTATGTGCACCTTCAATATTATATACCCTTTTTGGGATAGATTTCAAATAGCTCTGATATAGCAGGAACCACTAAATTATGAAATTGCTAAATTGGGAATTGTACTTCAACCCAGAACAAAAAATGTGCTTTGACGGGCACTAAATAACTTTCCCAGCTACAACAGGACAACGGTAACGAGAGATTTAGAGGGATTTAAATTTGAGGCCTAGTATTTAGGCGCTGGGTGACAGGTATGGGTTTAGTGACAGAATTAGACTTGGAAATACACAGTAGCGGGTGTGTGTGAAGTTATTCTGAATGACCCTATGTGCACCTTCAATATTATATACCCTTTTAGGGATAGATTTCAAATAGCTCTGATATAGCAGAAACCACTAAATTATGAAATTGCTAAATTGGGAATTGTACTTCAACCCAGAACAAAAAATGTGCTTTGACGGACACTAAATATCTTGCCCAGCAACAACAGTACAGCGGTGGGTAACGAGAGATTTAGAGGGAATTAAATTTGAGGCCTAGTATTTAGGCGCTGGGTCACCGGTATGGATTTAGTGACAGAATTAGACTTGGAAATACACAGTAGCGGGTGTGTGTGAAGTTATTCTGAATGACCCTATGTGCACCTTCAATATTATATACCCTTTTTGGGATAGATTTCAAATAGCTCTGATATAGCAGGAACCACTAAATTATGAAATTGCTAAATTGGGAATTGTACTTCAACCCAGAACAAAAAATGTGCTTTGACGGGCACTAAATAACTTTCCCAGCTACAACAGGACAACGGTAACGAGAGATTTAGAGGGATTTAAATTTGAGGCCTAGTATTTAGGCGCTGGGTGACAGGTATGGGTTTAGTGACAGAATTAGACTTGGAAATACACAGTAGCGGGTGTGTGTGAAGTTATTCTGAATGACCCTATGTGCACCTTCAATATTATATACCCTTTTTGGGATAGATTTCAAATAGCTCTGATATAGCAGAAACCACTAAATTATGAAATTGCTAAATTGGGAATTGTACTTCAACCCAGAACAAAAAATGTGCTTTGACGGACACTAAATATCTTGCCCAGCAACAACAGTACAGCGGTGGGTAACGAGAGATTTAGAGGGAATTAAATTTGAGGCCTAGTATTTAGGCGCTGGGTCACCGGTATGGATTTAGTGACAGAATTAGACTTGGAAATACACAGTAGCGGGTGTGTGTGAAGTTACTCTGAATGACCCTATGTGCACCTTCAATATTATATACCCTTTTTGGGATAGATTTCAAAGAGCTCTGATATAGCAGGAACCACTAAATTATGAAATTGCTAAATTGGGAATTGTATTTCAACCCAGAACAAGAAATGTGCTTGAACGGACACTAAATAACTCGCCCAGCTACAGCACTAGGGACAGATTTAGCTGGATATAAATTTGAGGCCTAGTATTTAGGCGCTGGGTGACCGGTATGGATTTAGTGACAGAATTAGACTGGGATATGGCCAAAAAATGAACAGACTATTGCTGGTTAAATGCACTTGGTGTGACAGCTTCACCCTGATGTAGGCTTTAGCCAAAAAACAACCACACCATTGAGGGTTAAATGCACTTGGTGACAGGCGCAGCTTGCCCCTGATTTTGTATATGGCCAAAAAATGAACAGACTATTGCTGGTTAAATGCACTTGGTGTGACAGCTTCACCCTGATGTAGGCTTTAGCCAAAAAACAACCACACCATTGAGGGTTAAATGCACTTGGTGACAGGCGCAGCTTGCCCCTGATTTTGTATATGGCCAAAAAATGAACAGACTATTGCTGGTTAAATGCACTTGGTGTGACAGCTTCACCCTGATGTAGGCTTTAGCCAAAAAACAACCACACCATTGAGGGTTAAATGCACTTGGTGACAGGCGCAGCTTGCCCCTGATTTTGTATATGGCCAAAAAATGAACAGACTATTGCTGGTTAAATGCACTTGGTGTGACAGCTTCACCCTGATGTAGGCTTTAGCCAAAAAACAACCACACCATTGAGGGTTAAATGCACTTGGTCGCAGCTTGTGCTGGCGCACCACAAGACACAAAATGGCCGCCGATCACCCCAGAAAAATGAGACTGACAAACGGTCTGTGCAGCCTAAAAACAGTGAGCAATTGAGGATCAGCAGCTCAATGATCCACAGCTGCAGATCGATCAGTTAATCAAGTCCTTTGGAGGAGTTAATCTGCCTAATCTCGCCCTACTGTCGCAGCCGCAACCTCTCCCTACGCTAATCAGAGCAGAGTGACGGGCGGCGCTATGTGACTCCAGCTTAAATAGAGGCTGGGTCACATGGTGCTCTGGCCAATCACAGCCATGCCAATAGTAGGCATGGCTGTGATGGCCTCTTGGGGCAAGTAGTATGACGCTTGTTGATTGGCTGCTTTGCAGCCTTTCAAAAAGCGCCAAGAAAGCGTCACAAAAGCGCGAAGAAAGCGACGAACACCGAACCCGAACCCGGACTTTTACGAAAATGTCCGGGTTCGGGTCCGTGTCACGGACACCCCAAAATTCGGTACGAACCCGAACTATACAGTTCGAGTTCGCTCATCCCTAATTATAACTTAATAGAACTCCAATTTCCAATAGTTCTGTAATTCTCAAAACTTTTGGCCACGACTGTATGATGCAGGCTTTTAGCTATGCCCGTGGTGGTGTCTTAACCTGGTGTCTTAACCTGTTTCCCGTCACCTTACAGTGGAGTCTGTATAGCTTGATCACTCTCCTGACAATAATACATCATAGTTTACAGATGTTCTGTAGCCTTGGATTCTGCAGGCTTTCTGGAGAAGTGGACCTAGATGAACTGACTGTATTTTACCCATGGCTCAGAGGAGTGGGAGATGGAGTGCATGCTTTCTCACTCCTCACTGTCCTCTTTCTAACTCCCTAACTAGATCTGCCCCTTCCTTTACAGGACATCAGATCAGCCAACTCCTACGAAGAGGGGGAAATGGGATGGTAAGGCCCATTCCTGTTGCCAACCACTGCCAACTGTATGGCATTACATCGCATTACACTGGTCTGGAGTACTAGATGTACACTACTTTTCCCATTATTAAATGCAGAAAATCTATCGGCATGGAGCTCTAAGGCAGTAGGAAGATGTGGTACCCAATGGGCTGAGAGCTAACAGGAAAGCAGCAGAACTGTGACTGCATCTCTGGGCTCATAGTAGTGTCAAGGCTGGTCTCTTGACAGGTAGCAGTGTCCCTCAGCCCTTGAGCTAGGTCCCCGTTGCCTTGTGTCTGCCATGTAACTCAGCCAGGAAAAGCTGAGTGACCTTGGTGTTTTTAATCTCAGAATGCACTGACCCATCTGTCAGCTCAGGCAGAATCACGTATTGTTCTGGTAATGTGATTGCTGTCAGCTCATTGTTCAATGCTGGCAAACAAACAAAAACAAAATCACCAAAGAAAACAACCAGAATTGAAGAGTTAACAGGGGCCACAAATCTAGAAGGGGCCCCAGCTGTTCCTCCACCTTGATGTGAGCTATATTTTAGTGACATCCACTTATGGCAGCAATTACAGTACATAAAATATTTCTGTTTCCCACTAGTCTGTGTCAGTCTTCATGTTGTTCTCACATTCTATTCATGAACCAGGGAACCAGTGTTATGACCTCTTCCTGGAAAGGGCATTTGCATGATGACACTAAAATGATGGGAGTTCTCCTCTTCCAGAAGGTAGATCTGTTCCAGGTTAGGAGAAATCTCGTGGCTCTGGACCTAAAATTATGGCTAAAACTTCCCTTTAGCTGTTTTTCATTCTTTTTCTATTACTAGGAAAGCTGAATGACATGAGCAGCCATATTGTCCATTCTGACACTTTGAAATAGGGTCTGAGAAGATTTCTGCCTGATGTGTCTGTCCAGTGATGCGCTAATGATGCACTAATGATACACTAATGCTAATAAACGCGAGCAGTGATATAACAGCATGTGACAAGTCAGTGACTCCTCCATGTCTTTGTACCGGTTGCCCCGTGACCACAGCCATTGCAGTTCTTCTTCTCTTAATGGGGAAGGTCAGATATTTGCATACATTACACCCAGTGTGAAGTGACTGCATTAAGAGCACTTGACTGAGGACTGAGTGCGGATTTTCAGGGCCACGGCGTTGCTCGCCCACAGGCTGCCACTGACTTTCAATGACATTTACAAATGTCACAGAGTATGAAAGGGTTAACAGGACTCCCTGAGAACTACACTACAGAACAATTCAGACGTCTGGGGGCCCCAGAGCTGTTACTGGGGCATAATAATAAGTCTGCAGTGTTTAGAGGAATAGTTTTTCACGTCAGAATATTTAAGCCCATGAATTCATCCTAAGCTCTCTGGTTCACGAACACAGGAACTACCACAGCCACAGCAGTGGTAGATTAATAGCCCCCATAAAATTGATTTGACCATAATTATTACATCTATTGTGGTCAACTATATTATTAATGCAGTGACACGGTTGTTCACTGCTAAAAGGGTTGGTATTATACAATGTGGTTCATGCTAACAGGGTTACATTGTACTGTATGCACTTTACATCCCAAAGGCTATGCATATGAGAGTAAGGGTTAGGGTACTTTCACACTAGCGTTTTTCTTTTCTGGTATTGAGTTCCGTCCTAGGGGCTCAATACCGGAAAAAAACTGATCAGTTTTATCCTAATGCATTCTGAATGGAGAGCATTCCGTTCAGGATGCATCAGTTCAGTCCCTCTTATGTTTTTTGGCCGGAGAAAATACCACAGCATGCTGCAGTTTTCTCTCCGGCCAAAAATCCTGAACACTTGCCGGAATTCCGGATCTGGCATTTCCATTGAAATGCATTAATGCCGGATTCAACCCCAAGTGTTCCGGAAAAACTGAACCGGTTTTGCGGTCTGTGCATGCGCAGTCCTTTAAAAATGAGAAAAGATAAATACTGGATCCATTTTTCCGGATGAAAACCGATCCGGTATTGCAATGCATTTGTGAGATGGATCCGCATCCGGATCGTCTCACAAATGCATCCGTTTGCATCTGGATTGCTGGAATCCTCTGCCGCAAGTGTAAAAGTACCCTTAATTAGCTGGCCCCCAGAAAAAGTTGCTAGGAGATGTACCTGTGTGTGATTAGTGGTCGGAATGAGAAACTAGAGTGTGTTGCTGGTATCTGTAAGAACAAACTGCAGTCCGGGTTACGCCAGCCCTGTAGACCTAGAACAGCCAGCAAGAGACTGTAACAAGTACTAAACTCTGAAGGAGAGAGAACTGCATCTGTAGGGGACTTTGCACTATGTTTCATACTGTTGTTTACACATACTGTTTTATATTGTTGACTGTATTTGCACTGCGAACGGGTCTATACACAGCCAGCTAATACTGAGAGACTTTAGGACTTTCTACCTATGCACTGAGAACCTGGTAATTTTCCCCAGTTACTATAAGAGAATATGCAGAGCTAGGTTTTGGAGGGAAAAAAAAACACACACGGTTGTTTACATCTGAAAACTACTGAGTCGTTCCCATTGACTTGTAGTAAGGCTCAATACAAGTGTATAGCAGATTGAATTTGCAACATTGTTTCTGGTATGCTGTGCCTCTCTGCTCCACCCCTCCCACCAGATGGTTTTAATTCAGTTATATATTGTATAAAATGAAAGCAGTCAGAGCTCCTAGTTGTCTTCTGATAGGGACTAGTGTTGAGTAGGATAGACTCTGCCAGACTGCACAAGTCACCAGCAGAAGACATGGAGATAGAGTACCCTATCACAGACCCTGGGATACCCTTTCACCAGGGCCCTGCCAGACGACTAAGCTGCACACCCTGGGTCACCAACCTTTTGGAAAGGGTAACAGCCTTCTGTGAGAAAGAGGGACAACTACCTCAGGCATTTCCTCATCAAAGAAACTTCTTTTATCAGAGAGGAGACTAGAGAACAAAACAAAATGAAGAAAAGGGAAATAGCTCACCCTCTCACAGACACAATGAGGTGCTCTGGTCTAAAGTGATTCACCCTTCACAAATGTAAGAAAATGTATATTTGAAAAGACCGGCACTCTCAACATACAGAACCATATGGATGATAGCAAATCACAATGTTTAATTAATAATATAAAATAAAAAGAATAAAAGGATAAAATATACACTAGCACTGGTTTGATATGGTATCTCACAAAGTTAAGCTAATTCTATAGTGTGAACATCACATATCCAATATTCATTGTTAAAAAGAAACCGCTGTGGGAAAAAAGAAGTGGACCGCTGTGGGAAAAAAAGATCGTATGTATTCACATATGAATTCCTGAAAGGAAAAAGAAAAATGAGGATCCTTTTTAGTTCTGTCCTGAATGAGAACAAGCAATGTAAGATAGTGTTTGCCAAGATAGAAACAATGTTCCGTTATAGATGGTTATCGCTTTTCCATATAGATGTTACTTAACGGTTTGGCAAACAAATGTCCTTGGTGATTACCCACTGTGTGGGCTTACCTTCCCTTCTTGCCGGTCAGATAGATTCCTCGGGGCTCGCTGTGAGCCGGCGTCCCGGCTGTAGCACTGTCAGCGTCCCACGTGGGTTTGGAGGAAAAGTTTGTCAATCCGGAAATGACGTATCGGCATATGGGTTGGTGTTCAATAGTTTACTCAGACTCGACTTTTCGTTGTAGCGGCTGAGATAAAAACTTACAGTGCACTGTAGTTGAAGTTCTTACTTCTCACAGATGGGTCATATTCTGATCTCTGGTTTAGATCTCTTAGTACCAAACGCCGGCGTTTGGTACTAAGAGATCTAAACCAGAGATCAGAATATGACCCATCTGTGAGAAGTAAGAACTTCAACTACAGTGCACTGTAAGTTTTTATCTCAGCCGCTACAACGAAAAGTCGAGTCTGAGTAAACTATTGAACACCAACCCATATGCCGATACGTCATTTCCGGATTGACAAACTTTTCCTCCAAACCCACGTGGGACGCTGACAGTGCTACAGCCGGGACGCCGGCTCACAGCGAGCCCCGAGGAATCTATCTGACCGGCAAGAAGGGAAGGTAAGCCCACACAGTGGGTAATCACCAAGGACATTTGTTTGCCAAACCGTTAAGTAACATCTATATGGAAAAGCGATAACCATCTATAACGGAACATTGTTTCTATCTTGGCAAACACTATCTTACATTGCTTGTTCTCATTCAGGACAGAACTAAAAAGGATCCTCATTTTTCTTTTTCCTTTCAGGAATTCATATGTGAATACATACGATCTTTTTTTCCCACAGCGGTCCACTTCTTTTTTCCCACAGCGGTTTCTTTTTAACAATGAATATTGGATATGTGATGTTCACACTATAGAATTAGCTTAACTTTGTGAGATACCATATCAAACCAGTGCTAGTGTATATTTTATCCTTTTATTCTTTTTATTTTATATTATTAATTAAACATTGTGATTTGCTATCATCCATATGGTTCTGTATGTTGAGAGTGCCGGTCTTTTCAAATATACAGGAGACTAGAGAAGCCAGCACACTGGTTTACTGCAAACCCTGACTTTTTTTATTTATTTCCCATTGGGGTGTACCACACCTTACCATCACCTCTGAACAGCAGCAAAAGACAAACTGGCAATTCATTAAAAGACTACATCCCGCAGCTTGGTATTGCAGTGATGTAGATAGAGAGAGAGAGAGTTCGCACCCCTTTGGTTGAATTGAGAAACTGTATTGCAATCAGAAGAGGGACTCAGAAAAGGTCTTAATATCACCTCCTCAATCTATCCTATACACAGCTTTTGGAAGATCTGTTTTATGTAATTTAAAGAGACTGTCCCTACTTTTAAAGTGCATGTGTAGCGAGTCCTTGACAAGTTGGTGCAGAGGATGGGAGTGGTAGTGGCCCTGATGAAGTGTTGTGTCACGGTATACTCCTTCAGGCCATTGCTCCCTGGGGATCGGAAGTAAACATAGAAAAGCCTCTCTTTACGACAATTACCGTACTTGTGGCACATCAGCAGTATTAAGAACAAAGTGCAGCTTCTTAGAGAAGGAGGTATGGTGGCTGGTTGTGTGGCAATTTAATGGCACTTGGAGACACTTGTGGATATAGATGTCCAATGTGATACCGGCTTGATGTTTGTCTGGCCTGGTTGTTAGCTAGGAGATGGGTGTCTATGCCATAGTCCCTCACCTGCAGCAGTGTCTGTAAAGCTGTGATTTGGCTGATCACTCTGTTGTTGTACACTGTAGTTTCTTGGAAGTATCGCTCTTAATTCTGATGATCTCTCTGGAGTGATAGGCTCACAGGAGAATTGGATATGATTCCTAGGAGTAGGAGCTCTGGCATGTGTTCCTCTCCCGTTGCTGTCTGTTCAGGAACTCCTCATCTCAGGAAGCAGGACTAGCCCACACCTAACAAGAATGGAGTAGCAGGGTGGTTAGCCCTGTTTCTGCCAACCATACCTTCTCTTGTTGGAATGAATGGCCTAAAACATATGAAAATACACAATACATAAGAAAACAATTGCAGATACGTTCCTAAGACAAATTGTCCTTGGGTTGTGCTTAGAGTCCTCCCTGGAAGCCTGGCAACAGATGCCCAAATATGCAAATCATACTGGCTCCCTCCCTCCCAATACTGTGGACAGAAAAGAGCATAAGTGCATATATATATCACAGAACAATACCTAGGCTAACGTCTAACACTCCAGCTACCAGAAGAATTTAAAATACCAACAGTCCTGAGGTGCAGTCCTTGGTCCAGGGGCGGATTGGCCATAGATCTTACAGGGAAATTTCCCAGTGGCCTGATGCCCAAAGGGCCGCCTGTGCATTCCTCTCTGCCGGCCAGTGGAAGTTTTATTTAGTGGATGTATTATGTGCTGCTGGCAGTATTTTGTGATGGACTGTGGTATTTGGCTCTGTTAGGGTGGTATAATGTGCCACAATATAGTGTTGCTGACCCAGCCTTCCATCAATTTGGACCTGATTACAAACGGGGACACTTTAGTATTTTTTCCAGGGCCACTTTAAGTTCCCAGTCCACCCCTGATTGTGCCCTTATGGTAGGTACATAATTAAACGTCGCATAACTGTAAAAGCAGGATCCCCACTTGCGGCTGCATCAACAAGCATCTCCTTGGAGGGGCACAAGGAACTCAAATTTGTCCATTCCTTTGGTCAGTCAGGATGCTTAAATGTTGCAAAACCCTCTCAGGTCAGGTGTTGTCAATAACCAGAGAAAGAGTTGGTGTAGTGCAACTGGTGCAACTTGGACTTCAGTAGAAGAAGGAGCCCTTGAAGACATGAGGCAGAAGCATAGCTGTGGAGGGCCAAACAAAAACATGCAAACAGGAACCAGTCCCAATTTTTCTTACCCTCCTGGTGCTCCTATCTTCCTAAAATCAGGTAGAAAAACTTTTCCTCCTGATGACCTCTCTGGAGTGATAGGCACTCAGAACTCCGGACACTCAGAACTCACCTTCTCAGGATGAGACCTATGGAAAGCCTTGATGAGACGAGTGGCCTTAATGTCCGCCCCTGGACCCACATCCTCTCCTCAGGACCATAACCCTCCCAATGAACAAGGTATTGGAGAGAATTGCGGATAATGCGAGAATCCACAATCCTAGAGACCTGGAATTCAAGATTACCATGAACAAAAATCGGAGGAGGAGGCAAAGAGGAGGGTACAGTGGGTTGGATATAAGGTTTTAATAGGGACCTGTGAAAAACATTATGGATCTTTCAAGTCTGAGGAAGATCAAGACGGAAGGCAATGGGATTGATGACGGACAAGATCTTGTAAGGCCCAATAAACTTAGGGCCCAATTTCCAGGAGGGAACCTTCAGTTTGATATTCTTTGTAGACAACGACACCAGATCACCCACATTCAGGTCCGGACCAGGCACACGTCTCTTATCCGCCACACGCTTAGATCTCTCACTCATCCTCTTCAGATTACCCTGAATCTTTTGCCAAATAAATGACAAAGACGATGAAAATCTCTCCTCATCAGGTAAACCAGAAGACCCCTCTCCAGAGAATGTCCCAAACTGTGGATGAAAGCCATATGCACCAAAAAATGGTGACTTATCAGAGGACTCCTGGCGACGGTTATTTAAAGCAAACTCAGCAAGGGACAAAAAAGAATATCAATCCTCCTAATTCTCCGCCACAAAACAGCGCAGATATGTCTCCACATTCTGATTGACGCGTTCGGTCTGACCATTCGACTGCGGGTAAAAAACAGAAGAAAATGACAACTGAATCCCCAAGCGAGAACAGAAGGCCTTCCAGAATCTGGAAACAAATTGCGTGCCCCTATCAGAAACAATGTCTGAAGGAATGCCATGCAATTTAACAATGTGATCAACAAACGCTTGCGCCAACGTCTGGAATGAAATGCGCCATTTTGCTAAAACGGTCCACTACCACCAGAATCACAGTCTTCCCTGAGGATCGAGGCAGGTCCGTAATGAAGTCCATGGAAAGATGCGTCCAAGGACGGGAAGGAATGAGTAACTGGAGGAGAGAACCCGATGGCCGTGAATGAGGGACCTTGGCACGAGCGCAGGTCTCGCAGGCTGCCACAAAACCCTAAACCGTCTTACGGCCACCAGAATCTCCGAGCAATGAGATCTACTGTGGCTCTACTCCCCGGGTGCCCAGCAAGGACAGTATTGTGGTGCTCCTTAAAAACCTTGTGTTGTAAAAAAAGAGGCACAAACAACCTCCCAGGAGGACAAAGATCAGGAGCCTCTGCCTGGGCTGCCTGAACCTCTGCCTCCAAATCAGGATAAAGAGCAGAGACGACCACCCCTTCAGCCAAAATGGGACCCGGGTCTTCAAAGTTCCCCCCTCCCGGAAAACAACGTGACAGGGCATCCGCCTTCACATTTTTAACCCCAGGGCGGAACGTGACAACAAAATTAGAAAAAAACCTAGAAAAGAAAAAAGACCATCAGGCCTGTCTCGGGTTCAGACGCTTGGCTGATTCCGAGTAGGCCAGATTCTTATGGTCGGTAAACACGGTAATAGGGTGTCTGGCTCCCTCTAGCCAATGGCGCCATTCCTCAAAAGCTAATTTGACGGCCAACAACTCCTTATCTCCCACATCATAATTTCTCTCTGTGGAGGAGAGTTTCCTTGAGAAAAAGGCACACGGTCGCCATTTGGCAGGAGAGGGACCCTGAGATAAGACCGCACCCACACCCACCTCAGATGCGCCCACCTCAACAATAAAAGGTAGAGAGAGTTTTTTAGAATAGTAAAGTAAATAGTAAAGTAAAAAAAAAAAGCGTCATTTTCCAAAAATAAAGTTAAAAAAAAGTAAAAAAAAATAGGGAAAAGACATATAGACATATTAGGTATCGTTGCGTCCGTATCGACCAGCTCTATAAACATATCACATGACCTAACCCCTCAGATGAACACCATAACATTTTTTAAATAAAAACTGTGCTAAATAAACTATTTTTTTGTCACCTTACATCACAAAAAATACAACAGCAAGCGATCAAAAAGGTGTACGCCCGACAAAATAGTACAAATCTAACCGTCACCTCATCCCGCAAAAAATGAGCCCCTACTTGAGACAATCGCCCAAAAAAAAAAATATATATATATGGCTCAGAATATGGAGACACTAAACTACATCATTTTTTTTGTTTTAAAAAAGCTGTTACTGTGTAAAACTTACATAAATAAAAAAAAGTATACATATTAGGTATCGCCACGTCCGTATCGACTGGCTCTATAAAAATATCATATGACCTAACCCCTCAGGTGAACACCGTAAAAAATAAAAACTGTGCTAAATAAACAATTTTTTGTCACCTTACATCACAAAAAGTGTAATAGCAAGCGATCAAAAAGTCATATGCACCCCAAGATAGTGCCAATCAAACCGCCATCTCATCCCGCAAAAAATGAGACCCTACCTAAGATAATCGCCCAAAAACTGAAAAAAACTATGGCTCTCAGAATATGGAGACACTAAAACATGATTTTTTTTTTTCAAAAATGATATTATTGTGTAAAACTTACATAAATAAATAAAAAGTATACATATTAGGTATCGCCGCGTCCGTATCTACCGGCTCTATAAAAATATCACATGACCTAACCCCTCGGATGAACACCGTAAAAAATAAAAAATAAAAACTGTGTAAAAAAAGCCACCTTGTGTCATCTTACATCACAAAAAGTGTAATAGCAAGCAATAAAAAAGTCATATGCACCCCAAAATAGTGCCAATCAAACAGTCATCTCATCCCGCATAAAATGAGACCCTACCTAAGATAATTGCCCCAAAACTGGAAAAACTATGGCTCTCAGACTATGGAGACACTAAAACATGATTTTTTTGTTTAAAAAATGAAATCATTGTGTAAAACTTAGATAAATAAAAAAATTGTATACATATTAGGTATCGCCACGTCTGTGACAACCTGATCTATAAAAATACCACATGATCTAACTTGTCAGATGAATGTTGTAAATAACAAACAAAAAAACGGTGCCAAAAAAGCTTGTTACCTTGCCTCACAAAAAGTGTAATATAGAGCAACCAAAAATCATATGTACCCTAAACTAGTACCAACAAAACTTCCATCCTATTACGTAGTTTCTAAAATGGGGTTATTTTTTTGGAGTTTCTACTCTAGGGGTGCATCAGGGGGGCTTTAAATCGGACATGGTGTCAAAAAAACAGTCTAGCAAAATCTGCCTTCCAAAAACCGTATGGCATTCCTTTCCTCCTGCGCCCTGCCGTGTGCCCGTACAGCAGTTTACGGCCACATATGGGGTGCTTCTGTAAACTACAGAATCAGGGCCATAAGTAATGAATTTTGTTTGGCTGTTAACCCTTGCTTTGTAACTGGAAACAAAATATTAAAATGCAAAATCTGCCAAAAAAGTGAAATTTTGAAATTGTATCTCTATTTTCCATTAATTCTTGTGGAACACCTAAAGGGTTAATGACATTTGTAAAATCAGTTTTGAATACCTTGAGAGGTGTAGTTTCTTAGATAGGGTCGCTTTTATGGAGTTTCTACTCTAGGGGTGCATCAGGGGGGCTTCAAATGGGACATGATGTAAAAAAAAACAGTCTAGCAAAATCTGCCTTCCAAAAACCATATGGCATTCCTTTCCTTCTGCGCCCTGCCGTGTGCCAGTACAGCAGTTTACAACCACATATGGGGTGTTTCTGTAAACTACAGAATCAGGGCCATGGGCCATAAATATTGAGTTTTGTTTGGCTGTTAACCCTTGCTTTTTAACTGGAAAAAAATATAAAAATGGAAAATCTGCCAAAAAAGTGAAATTTTGAAATTGTATCTCTATTTTCCATTAATTCTTGTGGAACACCAAAGGGTTAACAACGTTTGTAAAATCAGTTTTGAATACCTTGAGGGGTGTAGTTTCTAGAATGGGCTCATTTTTGGGTGGTTTCTATCATGTAAGCTTCACAAAGTGACTTCAGACCTGAACTGGTCCTTAAAAAGTTGGTTTTTGAAAATTTTTGAAGATTTACTTCTAAACTTCTAAGCCTTGTAACATCCGCAAAAATGTAAGGTAATAACTATTTTTGGAGGTATTACTATGTATTGTAGAAGTAGAGAAATTGAAACTTAAAAATTTGCAAATTAATGAATATTTTTTGACTCCATTTTACCAGTGTCATGAAGTACAATATGTGACGAAAAAACATAGTGTGTGCCTGCTCCTCCTCCCATTGATTGCTTAATGCACATGGAGGTGACTAGGAGCAGCACACCATATGTGCGGGGCCTGCGCTCCTGAACATAGAAGCCCAATGGCTTAGGTTGGTTTAGCGTAGGACCCGCCTGACCTGAAACCACCTTGGCGCTTGGTAGGCGGGCACAGATGTGTTGATCAAAATATATTGGCTAAGTGTCTCTGATTTTATCATATCAGAGTGAGGACTTTGTCCATATATAATGCTTGCATCTACTTTATGAAGTGCATTATTACCTTATTTCTGTGATTTCCTTCAATAATATGGCCAGTTACATCCGCACATTTATATATCATACCGTGCAGGATGTTTTTATCTTTGCCTTTTCTGTAATTTTTTTGTTTATGTAGTATATGCTTGAGGGAGTGGCACCTTCAAGTGTGTATGCGTTCCTATTTTATCTTGGGAGTAGCATTCCTTTGTACTTTTGCCCTTCCTATCTCATAGATCGACTTGATTAGGTGGTACATATAGGTGTGCCTGCTCCTCCTCCCATTGGTTGCTTGATGCACATGGAGGTGACTAGGAGCAGCACACCATGTGTGCGGGGTCTGCACTCCTGAACATAGAAGCTCAATGGCTTAGGTAGGTTTTAGCGTAGGACCCGCCTGACCTGAGACCACCTTGGCGTTTAGGAGTATGGCAGATGTGTTTTAATCAAAATATATTGGCTAAGTGTCTCAGATTTTATCATATCAGAGTGAGGACTTTGTCCATATATAATGCTTGCATCTACTTTATGAAGTACATTATTACCTTATTTCTGTGATTTCCTTTAAGTCTACATTATGAACTCATAATAGGGAGAGACTTCCCGGCACTGTGGCCTGCTATGAGAGTGACTTATACCCATGAAACAGGGGTAACCCGAGCAGAGTGGCCCGGCTCAGGGGGGAGACCAGAACCCTGGGAACCTGAGACTGAAGGGCCAGCAGTAGGGGTGACCGCCACTTCGGTGGAAGAGGGGGAGACAACCCCGTGTGATGGTGGGAGACGTGGAGGACTTAGTCCTGAATTGGCAGACCTCAATGTCTCCGGGGATAATTTTGGTACCGCCCAACGTTGGGACCCAACCCTATCCCGCGCCTGGGAAAATGTGTTAATAGTAGATGGTGAACCACAACAACCTCAGGCAGAGTCAGTGTTTCCCCGTTTTGTGGTTCATCAGGATATGTTGTATCAGGTAAACCAACTACGGGATGAGCCTATTAAACAGTTGGTGGGCCCCAAGGCTTATCACAAGCTGGTGTTAGATCTAGCCCACCAACACATTCTCGGGGGTCACCTGGGGCTGCAGAAAACTCAGGATCATATTCTACAGCAGTTTTACTGGCCCAGCATATTTAAAGAAGTGGAAGAGTTTTGTAAGTCTTGCCCGACCTGCCAGATAACTAGCCCCCAGCCACATTTCCGTAGTCCCCTAGTACCTCTCCCGATTATCAAAGTACCGTTTGACCGAATAGCTATGGACCTCATAGTCCCAGTACAGAGTCCACCAGAGGGCATCAACATATCTTAGTCATTCTAGACCACGCCACTCGGTACCAGGAGGCGGTGCCACTGCGACATACCTCGGCCAAACTCATAGCTAAGGAGTTAATAGAGATGTTTTCCCGAGTAAAACTACCTAAAGAGGTTCTGACCGACCAAGGGACCCCTTTTATGTCCAAGGTGATGAGGGAACTATGTAAGTTGCTGCACATAGCTACGGACGTCCGTTTACCATCTGCAAACGTATGGTCTGGTAGAAAGGTTTATCCAAACATTCTGGGTTCTCGCCCTTTGAACTGCTATATGGCAGACACCCTCGTGGTCTCTTGGACGTGGCCAAAGAGGCGTGGGAACAACAACCCACTCCACATAAAAGTGTCATTGAGTACGTTACCCAGATGCAAGATCGGATAGAGACAGTGTTGCCTCTTGTTAGGGAGCATATAGAGGCAGCTCAGTAAGCCCAGAGTGTGGTATATAATCGGCAGGCTCGGGTCTGGTTCTTTAACCTGGGTGAACAGGTTTTGGTTCTGGTGCCGACCGTGGACAGTAAATTCCTGGCTAGGTGGCAGGGGCCCTACGAGGTACTTGAGAAAATTGGAGATGTAAACTACAGGGTACACCAGCCAGGGCGGCGAAATCCGGAGCAGGTTTACCATGTGAATTTACTCAAACCGTGGAAAGATAGGGAAACCTGTACAGAAAACAGCCAGCGGCCGAGTTTTCTAGGAGAAGAGGTACCGGCCCCTTTGTCTGATACAAGAGAGGCGGCTGCCACAGTAAAAATTCTCCTCTAAATATATCTGTAAAGAATAAATCAAGGCAACTGGACGTACTGTAGATTTCTTGAAAACGTTTCACTCGTTCTTCCAACGAGCTTTCTCAATTCTGAGTGATTATACAAAAATTCTGGGAATAAATATGTAAATGAATCCACATCTGGTAATTATACCCAGCATTGGGTCAAAGGTGTTAATACCATTATCCTAATTGGAGTCAGTAGGTGATAAAGACTTCCCAGAAAAAGGTGTCAAGACAGCATTATACGTGGCAGACAATAGATGTCTAACCCCCCCACCTCTATTCAAGCTTGGCTTCTCCATTTTTGCGTAGATGGCCTCCTTCACACCTCGTTTGTACCAATCGGCCTCCTTATCCAAAACACGTACTTGACTGTCTTCAAAGGTGTGACCTGTTCCTTTTAGATGTAAGTACACGGCTGAATCTTGACCAGAGGTTTTGGCTCTTCTATGCTGGGCCATACGCTGATTGTCTGCCACGTATAATGCTGTCTTGACACCTTTTTCTGGGAAGTCTTTATCACCTACTGACTCCAATTAGGATAATGGTATTAACACCTTTGACCCAATGCTGGGTATAATTACCAGATGTGGATTCATTTACATATTTATTCCCAGAATTTTTGTATAATCACTCAGAATTGAGAAAGCTCGTTGGAAGAACGAGTGAAACGTTTTCAAGAAATCTACAGTACGTCCAGTTGCCTTGATTTATTCTTTACAGATATATACCATGACCTGTATAAATGAGAACCTTCACAGACATCTCCTCTAAATAGACTCAGGAGGCCAGGGAGTTCGTTAGTCGGAACACGGATGTGTTCTCATACCTCCCTAGATGCACTTCCATAATCCAGCATGACATTGTCACTGAGCCTCAAGCAAAAGTATGATTAAAACCATACAGGGTACTCGAGGCTCGGCGACAAGCCATATCGGAGGAGGTGCAGCTAATGTTGCAGCTAGACGTCATTGAGGAGTCAAAAAGTGAGTGGACCAGTCCTATAGTATTGATTGACTGGACATTGCGGTTTTGTAACGACTTTCGAAAACTTAACGAGGTTTCCAAATTCGATGCGTATCCCATGCCCCGGGTGGATAAGCTCATCGAGAGGTTAGGGCAACCCCAGTATTTTTCTGTTTTGGACCTCGCGAAAGAGTACTGGCAGGTGCCCTTAACGGAGGCTGCCAAAGAGAAAACTGCCTTCATCACGCCTGAGGGGCTGTATCAATATAAGGTCTTACCCTTTGGTTTGCATGGCGCCCCCGCCACTTTTTTTTAGCGACTAATGAACATCGTGCTTTGTCCACATCGTCGGTACACTTCGGCTTAGTTGGACGATACTGTCATCCACAGTACCGACTGGGAAAGTCACCTACCCAAAGTGCAGGCTGTAGTGAACTCCCTTCCGAAAGCTGGCCTAAAATAGAGGCGATATGGAATTGGCCCCGACCTGTCACCACTCGGCAAATAAAGTAATATCTGGGAATGGTGGGCTATTACATGAGGTTTGTATATAGTAAAGGAAACCATGGCACTCGTTTTTCGTATATTTGAAAATTTATATTTTCATTTCATAATATTTTATATCATATTTCATTTCATCATTTGTAATTTCATTTTTTTGTAATTTCATTTTTTTTTGGGATGCGCATCCAACGCAGGCAACATGCAGCTAGGACAAAGGCCGTGATCAAGGTCCCATACTAGGACCGAAACGTTGGCCAAGTCTGTGCATTCCTGGATGCTAACAAAAAAATGAAATTACAAATGATGAAATGAAATATGATATAAAACATTATGAATTTTCAAATATACGAAAAACGAGTGCCGTGGTTTCCTTTACTATATATTACCTCAAATTACCATTGAGCACCGTACCAAAACGACACAAGAGGAGTGCCGTCCAACCCAAGCACTTCAAGATTACATGAGGTTTGTTCCCCATGTTGCTACTTTAGCCGCGCCCTTGACAGGACTCTTGAAGGGACACAAGTCAATGATGGTTCGCTGGGATGATCGTGCAGAAGAGGCTTTCTGCACTTTGAAGTCGGCCCTGTGCGGGTCCCTGGTTTTGGTGACGCCAAACTTCAAAAGGGAGTTTATAGTACAGACCTATGCTTCTGAAGTAGGCCTCGGTGCTGTACTGTCTCGGGAAGTCAACAGGAGGAGCATTCCATTGTCTTCCTCAGCCGTAAGCTAACCAAAGCCAAAACCTGGTATAATATAGTGGAGAGAGAGTGCCTGGCTATCAAGTGGGCACTAGAATCTCTCCGCTATTATTTATCGGGGAGAAAATTCCGCCTGGTGACTGACCACTCCCCTCTCAAGTGGCTGAACCAGGCCAAGGACAGAAATGCCCGGGTCACCCGATGGTTTCTCTCCCTAAAAAACTTTAAGTTTTCGGTGGAACACAGGGCAGGCCGGTTACAGGGAAACGCAGATGCCCTGTCCCGGGTACACTTTCTGGTGTGTGTTCACCCAGTTATGACTAAGGACCAAGTGTCTGAAACGCATAAACTGGTGTTGGAGTATGAGGTTTGATTCACATACTGTAATTTTGCTACTACGAATAAAGAGACAAGCGACACAACAATTACTTTGCAGTGCTGGAACTTCATTTATCATTGTTTTGCTACCAAAGGACTTACTTAAATGTTCCGTGCACCAGGGGCTGATTAAATCTGCTAAAGATGAGCTGGAATTTTACTATGGACGTGTGTTCACCCCCTCAGGGTGTGACACAGTGAGAGTTTTTGTCTGGTAAAACAGGTATTTTCCTTCCAGCATGTGCTACTGGGCTGATTTACAGCCAGGTGAGGTCAAAACCCAGACTGGATTTTAAGTGCCGGTCCGGGTTTTGGCAGCACCTGGCTGTCCTTAAATAGGCAGCTGGGCTCATAAGCGAGGTCTTTGTGTTGGGATCTGGGAGCCTTGTGTCTGGATGAAGGCTTGCTACCTGTTTGGCGTGAAAACAGGTTGGTGCTGCCATGATCAAGGACTCTTTGAGGCAGAATTTGAGGCAGAACTCTTTGAGGCATGTTGTGAATTAACACTAAAACCGCTAGGTGACTTTTTCTTTGATTATGACTGCTTGTTTTGTCACTTGCCTAAAGTGTGAATAAAACACTGAACTGTTTGATCCAAGGAACTTGTTTTTGCCTCCATACTGCGTCCGCTAATCCTGTCTACCTGAACGAAACCCCACAATATATATATACTGTGTGTGTGTATATATATATATATATATATATATATATATATATATATTGTAAGGGATCGCTCTCTCTCTCAGGGGGTTGCAATTACAGACTTCTCCTTTGACGGGGTTCAAGTCCAAAAGGTGCTTTATTTTGGCACTTCAGCACCATCAGACACATAAGCATCGAAAATAAAAACCTGCCCGTCTGGGGTCTACCTAATACATGTGTTGTCTCTACCTCACCTATAGAGCGCCGTTCACACATGGGATTAGATCCGGCTTCCTCAGCCATATACGGTCCAGCAGCCTCCAGGCTGTGAACATGCCAGCATCCTTGGGGGAAGATGGTCCAGAAGTCCCCCCGACTCTGAATGTGCGACGCTCTTTCCATAGGTGTTGCTCGGCCTCCCAAACTTCAGGCTTTAAAAAGCCTTGTGGCCCCTCAGCCCTCCTGGCTGAGACCACACAGAGCCTCTCAGGCTCCCCTCTCTCAGGCTTCCTCAGCCTTTCTTCCTCCAAGTCATACACAGAGGGTTGTTTATCCCTTCTTGATTACAGCAGCAGGCCTCACCTGCAATCACCTCCATCAAAAGATAATACATGTAGTGGAAGGGTGTAGACTGACAGATCCCACTACCAAACCTATCCCCCAGTCCACATGAAATCCAGCCCGGAACAACATTTAGACAAAACTGTCTCAGCAAACTACACCTTGGGATATACACGCCTCCCAGCACTTATACTGTACACATCACCACTATATATATATTTGTGGTTGTGGCAACCAACGGAATGCACCCCGTCCTACCTAGACTACCCTGCCCCTAAGCGGTTAGAGTTATTCCGCAACCGTGCCGTAGCAGGGACGCCTTAAAGAGGGCATCCCCTTTGAGAGTAGTGGACAGTAAGGGTGGGTGGGTGGGGAAACTCTGCGACATCATACAAGGTGGGAGGGGTGCTGGCCGTTGAAGTAGGCAGCCTAGCCCCTCCCACAAATACAGGCCAATGAATCAGCCTTACACTTGTGGTCGTGGCAACCAACGGAAAGCACCCCCTCCTACCTAGCCTACCCTCCCCCTAATTGGTTAGAGTTATGCCGCAACTGTGCCGTATTAGGGACGCCTGAAAGAGGGCAAAAGACATACTGATTAGCAGGACTAATTTATTACAGCATAAATCACAAAACCAGACTTTGGAAAGCCATTGACATCTCAGTTTTGGGGTGAGGTATAAACGGCTAAAACACGTGGAGCGCCAACGACCTAACTTCTGGATGACATGCGCTGGTACCTGATTCTTGGAGGCCGCGGATGCTGCACCTATGCGGAATGAATGTCCTGAGATCGCAGCTGGGTCGCCGCCCAAACTGGCAACTAAGGAGCGTATGTGAGACACGAACTGATGAGTAGTGAGTGGTACCACCCCGAAAGGCAATAGTGGACTATCTGGCCCGAACCCAGCTAACGCTGTCTGCAACTGACAGAAAACTGTGACGGGGCACCATTGATGAGACGTGGGGAAATAGGACACTGGGACTGGGGGACCCATCTGCGAGGTCTTGGACGTCCTCAGCAGTAGCACGTAACCCTCGGAGCTCTGGACCAACTGGCTGACTGTGAGAAACCTGCCACTACCAGGAGAACAAGTAAACTCCCCAGGTCTCAAGAAGCCATAGAAGGCTAAATAAACAGCGGATTTAAGCACCAGGCTGGGCAAAACCCCAAAAGGGTTCCTATCCAGGACGTCTGACAGGTTACGGAAAAGCAGTCCAGTAACAGCTTGTCTGCGTACTTGGCCTCCTGATCCACATCTGCTCAAACCCCTCAACGTAGCTTTGACAGCATGCATAGAAAACACTGATGCCCGTTCGGGATGACTGACAGAGAGGAAATGCTGCACCCCCGACAGATATGTCTTCATCGTGTTGTGGGACAGCTTGAGCTCCGAGTGGCAGTAGCCAATGAAAGCAAGGATATATTCCACAAAACTGGACTCCCCTTGAGGACATACCCCCTGAAAACTGAAAAACACCCTCCGCCCGGTGTTATATGCCCTAGCCGTATTTGGTGAAAGGGACTTGGCTAGTAAAGCGTGGGCGGTAACACTAGTGTTAATGATTTGTGAGGAGGGACGGTAGCGCGCACAACATCTGCCTCTGGCATGACCTGCAAAAAAAGGGAGAAATTAGCCCTCGATAAAGCGGCAGCTGCCACATTTTGAGACCCTGGCACATGCGTACTGCTAACAGGAAAATTATACTGCAAGGAGAGTTGAACTAAATGTCTCAAGAGGCACATGTCATAAGACGACTTAGACCACTAGTTAAGATGTCTACCACTGCAGCGTTATCAGTTACAAACAAAACAGTGCGATTTACCCAGCGACTGCCCCAAACACGGGCGGCTACCACAATAGGGTATAGTTCAAAAAGTGCTGAGGTCTGCATGAACCCTGGGATTTGCCTCACCTCAGCAGGCCACTCACCTGCACTCACCTGCGACTCAGTGGGTGCCAAAAATAGCAGCGAAACCTGAGCTTGCAGCCACGTCCAAAAAGACTACAGGGGATTGGCTAGATAACTCGGGGATAAACAAGGACACTCCGTTCCACTGGCAAAGAAAGTGGTCCCACATGTGTAGGTCAGCTAAGGCCTGACTATCCAGATGCACTGGGCTGTCTTGTTCCGGGGCTGTGGCCAGGAGCGCCAGCAAGCGGGAGATGAACGACCTGCCCTGCGGAGCCTTAGTGACCACGGTTGTGACAGAAAACCTGTGAATGACTTCCCTGATTCTAACTAGTTTGTCCGACGGTAACCTGGCTAACATGTCCTGCAAATCTATCTCAATGCCCAGGAAGGTGATGACTGTGGACGGGCCATCTACTTTCTTGGGGGAGACCGGGACACCTAACTGGGAGAAACATCTCAATAACCTCCCTAGCCCTAAGGGGGCTGCCCCTGCCTGGCCTCTCGATCAGCAGGAAGTCATCTAAATAATGAATAACAAAGCGTACCTTATGTTCTAAAACCCAATGGAGGGCCTGAGCCAACTGATCAAAGAGCCACGGGCTGCTCTTAGAACCGAAACTGAGTTTGGTGGAAAAATAGTATTGGTCCTTCCACTTAATGCCGTGCCACTGCCAGAGCGCTGGCATAATCGGAAGTAACTTAAAGGCATCAGATATATCAGCCTTAGACAACATCGCTTCGGGACCTAACTGCATGATAATGGCGATGGCCTGGTCAGTAGAAGAATACCTCATGCCCACTTCTTCTGAAGGAATGAGGGAGTTAAGACTAGGGACGTGGGAACCATGTGGGGCTGACAGGTCGATGATAAGTCTCTCTTGCTAAATTTACCCGTGACTACCCCAACGGGACTAACTCTCCACCGCTGGAAGGGGGCTCTTTGAAAGGACCGATCAAGAAACCCTTACCCAACTCAGACTCTATTAGTTTGTCTACAGCATTAGGATTCCTCTCGGCAGACTGAAGGTTCTTGCACTCACTCGTGAACTCTGGTGTCGTGATTAACCCTGTATGAAAGCCCTCGCAAAACCCTGAAGTCAGAAACTGCACAATCCCTGGATTATGATGACCTTGCAAATACCCCCGTAAACAGTCGGTATTGACCACACTCATGTAGGCTTTAACTGATTTTAATGTGCATGCGACTCTGGGATGGGCCCTGAAGCAATTGGTACAGATGTGCAGCAACCGGCAATGACCAAAATTACAAGATGCGTAATTATAATTATTACAAATCTGGGCCCTACACAACTGAACAATGTGCCGGCCTTACTTGTCAACTGAACTAGGTGCCCTGACGACATCGAGTGGCCCGGCCGACGAACCGGCAGGGTAGAACGGCGTGCTGGCGGCTGATTTATGGCACCACTCGGCAGAGTGGAAGATAGACTGACATGCAGAACAGGAAGGAGCTTTCAGACCCGCAAAATGCCTGCAAAACAATTCGGTGTCTAAGTTGGACCAATCTGTAACAAACTGAAACTGCGTTAACGCTGCCGCTGCTTTGGCTGCAAAAGAACAATGGTATTCGTAAAACGAACACCCTCCGTACTTATATCCCAACTCTGTGACTCGGAAAAGGTACATATCGAGTTCTTCCCTCCTGTCAGGCCTAACAGAACATATTACATCTCTGAAAAGGCTGAACGCCATAACAAACTCTGGGATGGTCAGCTTGCGGTTAAGCCTGTGGTCACGGCCTCTCAGCACCACCGAGACTTCCCCGCAAGCAATAACTTTACTGTCAGACAAATCCCTGGAGGCTATCAGCAAAGAAGCGAGGTTAACATCCCTACCCTCTAAGATATCTTTCCTGATGTTGGCCGGAATTAAATGAGAAGGGGGAACGTTGGGAACGGCCAGGGTAGTACGTGTTTCCCCCGAAGCGGAGGTGGTGGCAACCGGTACCTCAGGGGGAGAAACAGGAATGACCGAGCCGCGCGACTCGACTGACTCCAACCTCGCTTGAATAGAAATGACAGCTGACGTTAGGCTGTTCAGCATGACATGCAACTGAGCGAGAGATGTTTGCACCGTGGTCATGGGGAGATCATCTTGACTTGGCGCCACAGAGTCTTTCCACAGCCGATAAAATTCCGCCTTCCTGGCGGAAGCCAGGAAAGGGATACCCCTCTTCGTCAGTTCCGAGGAAAGCCTAGGGATAGTCCATGCTTGCAGGGACGGTATACTGACCCCTTCGGACATTCCTGCCACATTCTCGTCCACAGATGCCTCGACGATATCCGATGCATGTGACATCACAACTGTGGAAACAGTAACGTAAATCGATCGGCTGAAACTGGACGACCACCAGCACCAGTAAAACTGCCCAGCAGTGCGCAGAAGAGTGCCCCAACGCACCGTGCAACTCTGCACACGAGAGAAGAGAATAGGAGGACCGTGGAGGAGTGGCCAGGAACCGACACCCAGAATGTAACTCACAGAGGGTGAGACCATGCACTTACCCGCTTACCTACGGACTGACAACCGCAGAACGCTCGTACTTACAGCAGGACCTGGACGTGAGACAATGCATGAGACACTAACCAAACTTGTGACTTCTCTCCCCCCCCCCTCCCCGACGTGTACCCCTAGTACCTTGCCGATAAGCCACAAATCAGGATGTAGCCGAGACAAGTTAGGATCTAGAAGCAAAACAATTAAGACATCAACCCTGAATTGTGCACATGTCGTGAAGAACCATGCAAATAAGTAAAATGTGAATGATGGAATATGAGCAGCAATATATATATATATATATATATATATATATAATTTTTTTTCTTTAAAACCATTAACCCTTTGCCAATTAGAATTGCCTAACCTGGTGACCTACAGGGGGAAGATACCACTGAAAACTGCACCTACTAAGCCCTGTACTGGGACGAGTGAACCCAGCAGTCCCTGCTAGGATTGACCACGGCGGACCAGGTCTGTAGCCCGTGCCGTACTCTGTAACCCACCCCTCCCCAGAGACCTAGTAATCACCTGTATGGACTAATTAATCCCCTGTGCCTAAATAACCCCCTTGGCAACCTTATGTATGGCCGGCAGAAGGAAGCTAGCCACCGGCTAAGATTTGCTCCCCCTGACTGAGCCTGGTTTTATCTGATCCCTGCCTAACTAAACGGCACGGCGGCCCGTGCCAGACTTTAATGAAGATAAGGAGTGGGGCCACGGTGTCCCCCGCACCCTTACACAATAGCCGCGTGGGGAGCAGCGCAGCTCCCTGGCACGTGAACCGGGGCAGGGGGAGCCATTCCTGCACCATGGCCCCCGCCCTCCACCAGCATAAATCGTGTACCACGTGGGGAGCTCACGCAGCACCAGTGCGGGGGGCCCCCCATCAGCCAGGGCCTGACCCACCGCCGGCTGGGCACTCCTACCGCGTGGGGAGCAGCGCATCTCCCTGGCATTAAGAACCGGGGTAGGGGGAGCCCTTCTTTCATCATGGGCCCTGCCCCCCGCCGCTTTGAAAAACGTGCCCCGTGGGGGGCCGCACAGCTCCCTGGCAGAGTGCTCAGTGCGGGGGTGCCCCCCCTCGCCTAAGGGGCCGACCCACCGCTGGGTGGGCACTCCTACCATGTGGGGAGCAGCGCAGCTCCCTGGCATTAAGAACCGGGGTAGGGGGAGCCCTTCTTTCATCATGGGCCCCGCCCCCTGCCGGTTTGTAAAGGTTGCCGCTTGGGGCACCGCACAGCTCTCTGGCATTTAGAACGGGGGTAGGGGGAGCCCTTCTTCCATCATGGGCCTCGCCCCCCACCGGTTTGAAATTGTTGCCGCGTGGAGAGCTGAGCGACACCCTGCCATAACGCTCTGGTGCGTGGGAGACCCCCCTCACCTAGGGGGCCGACCCACCAGCCTGACTCTAATCCTGCAAGCTGCCGAAGCAGCCTCTTACCCTCGCCTGATGACAGATCTCCAGGTACGATCGCACGCTTCCTCTCACTGCCAGAACCTCTGCGACGTCGTACAAGGTGGGAGGGGCGCTGGCCATTGAAGTAGGCAGCCTAGCCCCTCCCACAAATACAGGCCAATGAATCGGCCTTACACATATACACTCACCTAAAGAATTATTAGGAACACCTGTTCTATTTCTCATTAATGCGATTATCTAGTCAACCAATCACATGGCAGTTGCTTCAATGCATGTAGGGTTGTGGTCCTGGTCAAGACAATCTCCTGAACTCCAAACTGAAGGTCAGAATGGGAAAGAAAGGTGATTTAAGCAATTTTGAGCGTGGCATGGTTGTTGGTGCCAGACGGGCCGGTCTGAGTATTTCACAATCTGCTCAGTTACTGGGATTTTCACGCACAACCATTTCTAGGGTTTACAAAGAATGGTGTGAAAAGGGAAAAACATCCAGTATGCAGCAGTCCTGTGGGCGAAAATGCCTTGTTGATGCTAGAGGTCAGAGGAGAATGGGCCGACTGATTCAAGCAACGTTGACTGAAATAACCACTCGTTACAACCAAGGTATGCAGCAAAGCATTTGTGAAGCCACAACACGCACAACCTTGAGGCGGATGGGCTACAACAGCAGAAGACCCCACCGGGTACCACTCATCTCCACTACAAATAGGAAAAAGAGGCTAAAATTTGCACAAGCTCACCAAAATTGGACTGTTGAAGACTGGAAAAATGTTGCCTGGTCTGATGAGTCTCGATTTCTGTTGAGACATTCAAATGGTAGAGTCCGAATTTGGTGTAAACAGAATGAGAACATGTATCCATCATGCCTTATTACCACTGTGCAGGCTGGTGGTGGTGGTGTAATGGTGTGGGGGATGTTTTCTGGGCACACTTTAGGCCCCTTAGTGCCAATTGGCCATCGTTTAAATGCCACGGGCTACCTGAGCATTGTTTCTGACCATGTCCATCCCTTCATGACCACCATGTACCCATCCTCGGATGGATACTTCCAGCAGGATAATGCACCATGTCACAAAGCTCGAATCATTTCAAATTGGTTTCTTGAACATGACAATGAGTTCACTGTACTAAAATGGCCCCCACAGTCACCAGATCTCAACTAAATAGAGCATCTTTGGAATGTGGTGGAACGGGAGCTTCGTGCCCTGAATGTGCATCCCTCAAATCTCCATCAACTGCAAGATGCTATCATATCAATATGGGCCAACATTTCGAAAGAATGCTATCAGCACCTTGTTGAATCAATGCCACGTTTAATTAAGGCAGTTCTGAAGGCAAAAGGGGGTCCAACACCATATTAGTATGGTGTTCCTAATAATTCTTTAGGTGAGTGTATATAAATATATATATATATATATATATATATATATATAGTAAGGGGTCACTCTTTCTCAGGCGGTCGCAATCACAGACTTCTTCATAGACAGCGGATTTAAAGTCCAAATGGTCATTTATTTTGGCACCAGCACACACAAATCAGCATCAAATAAACACCTGCCCGTCTGGGCTCTAACTAATACACGGTAGTGTTTGCTGACTCCCCTCTAAGTACAGGTTATATACAGTATCTCAGGCTCCAAGCCTTAGCGCTTCCATATATCTAACACAAGTCTATACGGAAGAGGTTCGGCTACATGTAACCTCGGGGCCCCTCAGCCTTCCTGGCTAAGACCATCCAGAGCCTCACTAGGCCTCTGTTTACAAGTCCTTGCTTCTCCCAGACTGACACACAGAGAGTTGTTTTAGCCCTCCTTGACTACAGCAGGCCTCACCTGCGATCACCTCAGGTAAAAGGAATACCTGTAGTGGACTAGGGGTGTGGACTGAGAGACTCCCACTACCAACCTGTCTCTCAGTCTAAATAAATCCAGCACATACGACTTTAAACAAAGCAATCTCCAGCAAGCTATGCCTTGCTGAAGCAGCACTATTTCTGGATTGCGCAGTTTGTTCCCTGAGGCCGATGCCAACACAGAGAAGGAACACCTTGCCCGCACTGAGATGTGGCATACTCACGTATGTGTGAGATTACGGCGCTTCAACTGTGTGACGTCAGGGGAGCAAGGAGGATATTCTGAGGATCCTTGGGCCCCTGAAACGTTCGTAACAACCCCTTGGGCTCCATACTAGCTAAACTTGCATATATATAAAACCGTTTTTTTTTGACTGAATAAAAGCACTCACAGCTATGGAAAATGTATATTGTGGATGTGCTAGTGGCGATCTAGCAGCACATGTACACAGCTCTAAAGGGTAAAACTAGCTGACAGAATCCCTTTAAAGGGGTTATCCAAACCCTGAAATGCCTGCCCATACGCCCGGGCCCCTAGCGATGCTACAGAGGGTCGTTCCTCTGGCAGCCTGCTATTGACTCTCTGCCCCCCCCCCCCCCCACGAGGATGTTTTAGGACCGTTCGGGCATCAGAAGCAACGTGGGAGCCAGGTAAGTACAACCTCTGTGTGGGGCCCGGGCATATGGGGAGGCATTTAGGGGTTGGATAACCATTTTTTAACCTCCTACTCCCCACACACATCCTTTGGGATACATGGTGCATAATGCTACTACATTAAACTCTTATGCAGTGGGCTACACTCCTCTCTGGACATACTCTGTGCTGCCAGGGAACCCCTGCCTTCCACTATGCAACGCTTTGAGTGTGACTTCACACATTAGCACACTCTTTACCTGAAATACTTTGTGCTGCTGGAGACCCTTCCACTCTATACATTTCATTCTCTGACCTTCCAAAACATTGACGCAGTCCTTTCCTGAAATACACTGTGTTGCTGAAGGTTTCTAGCATCTATGTGAAGGGGAATGAGACATCTTAGCTCTGTGTCCCTATAGGTTACATAGTGCATAAATATGAAGACCCCTGTGATCCTGACTGGTCATCCCTGTAGACAGTATCAGAATGTAGGAGGCTGCTGTATTTACTGCAGAGCTCATGTACATTGTTAAAACAATGTTGAGCTGATGGGACACTGATCAAATACCTCCCAACTTTTGATAAGAAGGAAGAGGGGCATTATGTGTGGCAAATTTTTTCTGTACTAGGCCACGCCTCTAACTCCTCCCAAAACATGACTAAACACCTAATCCGGTCAAGTCCCCTAAATGCCACCACATAGAAATTATTCCCCCTTTATGCCACCACACAGTAGTTATGCCCACATTGTGCCTCCTTTGCAATAATTATGCTCAATTATGTGCCCCTCATAGCAGTTATGACAGATGTTCTGCCCAGCAGGGTTAGAAAATTATTCTAGTTCATTCTGCCAGAGTCAGGGTAATTCCGAAGTGTTTAGTGTAGTTATAGCACCATTTAGCCGTCTTAAATTGTATTACACTTTGTTTGCCTGTTACATTACTACTGCCTTGTGGGTGGTGCACTGCATTGGGGGAGTGCAAAGCATCTGGGAAAGAGAAGTCTCCAGGACACATCAGCAGAGCTCTCCTATGCATGTCTCCTTCTCAAACTCCACCATCCTTGTATAAGCCTATCTGGTGAGAGATCTATCTTTGTTTCAGGGATATTATGTTATGCAGAGCTGTTCAGCTAGTTGTAATTGTTACTCAGGGAGTTGTTATTACTGTTAGCTAGCCATGCAATCTTATGTACAGGCAACCATTTTACCATGTATAAAGTTTTACATGACTGTAAATTTTATAGTACATGCTGTGCTATGCTTTATACTTATACATGTTATTTGTATTCTTGTAGTTTTACCACACTTGTACAATATCTCACTGAGGCACACCGGGCAGAGAGTACAGCCTGTTGACAAATAAACAAGTTAGACTACAAAGAAAAGTCCTCTTATTTGGAAGAGAGGAATAGTTTATGCTCAATGTCAGACTGCACGCTGTGTGAACGTGTATGAAGAGAGAACAGTAAAACAGATGCTAGTCACCAGCTATAGTGGATCTGATTATACGGAGCCGTCATCACACATGCGGTCCTGCGTACAAGATTTCAGCCGCTGCCATACAGTCACAGGAAATTAGTGTGCAGCCCCAAGCAAGTCCCGCACGATCCAGTAAGGCCAGACTAGGAGTGCAGCGATAGGGGAAGACCATCATGAGGATGGTTTGGGTATGAGGGATAGTGTAGAAAGGGTTAAGGAGTCGAGGCGGTGGGGAGGGAGGAGTTTTTTGTTATGGTAACGGGGGAGGGCTAACGGCCGGAAAAAAAGAGAGAGTGACAAGGGGACGGCACCATTTTGGAAGTGAAGGCAGGCGAATGCCACCCTCCCTCCCTTGTGAGTTCGTTTTTATGGCAAGTGAGATATACACATAAAAAAAAAAAAATATATATATATATATATATATATATATATGTACATGTTTAAGTGGTGCGCAGTTTATGCTGAGAAGGTAATAGGGGTAGGTTAGGTGGAGGGTCAAGTTAGGCTTTGTTGCGGCAGTCGTGAGGCGGGGGAGGTCCTTGAAGTTGGCAAATATTGTGGTACTTGAGGATTGGATGGCCCTGCGGGAGGGGCTGGACTCTCATGGAGGATCTGGTATTAACGAATTAGGTGTCCATCAGTTGCTGCCTCCGAGCTGGGTTCAACGGCTGGAGGCAAGATGGAGTCGCCTGTTTTTACTTTTGTTTATGTGGTTATTGGGGCTTCTAGGACTTCCCTCGTCATTGGTTAATATATGTTTTGGTTGTTATGGTATTTATGTTATTTATTTAATAAAACGGCTGCTGTGGCCATTTACATCCGAACCGTGGTTGTTTGTGTTATTTATCAACAGGGTTATGGTTTAAAAAAGACCGAACGGGTAGCCAACACCATCGTCAAGACCACGCTGAAGTCCTTTACTACATAGACTGAGTTCGCACAGAGACATTAAGCAACCAGAAAACAGGCACACAATGTCCACTAGCTGGGCATCATCATTCGGGACCAGGTCACGAGCAAGCTGCTCTAGCAAGTCCTCAATAAAACTAATCGCTGCTCTCAACCGTGCAGAAGCTGAGGAAGCAAAAGCAAGGTCTTCCTTCGCTGCACAAGAGATGCAACTAAAGCTAAAGCAAGAAGAACAAGAAACAGAGAGAGCCAGCCTGCAAGCGTCAATGGAAAAGGAGAGAGTGCGCCTGCAAGCATCACTGGAAGAAGAGAGAGTACGCCGGCAAGCATCAATGGAAAAGGAGAAAGTATGCCTGCAAGTGTCACTGTAAAAACTCGCCACACAGAAAGAAGCGGCAGCCGCAGTAGCCAAAGCAGAGTTCCTACAAGCTTTGGAGTTCCCCAAATCCAAGAAAAACAGCCAAGTACTTGGGCCAGACCTAGATGAACAAAATCCAACACAACATGTCTCAGAATACATCCATCAGCGTCACAAGACAAATGACGACTATGATCCAGTATATCAGCCAGCTTATACAGAGTGCCAAAGATCCTACCTTGAACCACAATATCTCAAGCAGGACGGTATGCGACAAAGCAATGCTGACCACAACTACCACCCTACAGAACGAAAGCTACAACCTTCAGTTCGACTTAAAGGGACACCTTTCGCATCAGAACGGTATTATACAAACGGCCCTAAGCCAGAAACCCCCAAAAGGTATGATGATACACCACACACGCAGCATAACAACAGCACACTGGGTAATATTGGTGCTAACCAATGGACTTCGCTAAGTTCTTTGCTAAACAGGAGCTGGTTACCAAAGGACTTATAAAGTTTGCCGATCAGGCCGAGAAATACAGGGCATGGCGAGCCTCCTTCCAGAACATCATAAGGGATCTTTCCTGTAGTGAGGAGCTAGATCTCTTGGTAAAGTGGCTTGGAAGCGAGTCTGCTAAATACGCAAAAAGAATCAGAGACATTAACATAAACAATCCGGGCAAAGGCCTAAAGATGGTGTGGGAAAGACTTGATGAGTGTTATGGGTCGATAGAAGCTATAGAAAATGCTTTATATAAGAGTATTGATAATTTTTCCAGAATAGTGGGTAGGGGTTACCAGAAGCTCTGGGAACTCAGCGATTTGTTGATAGAGTTGATAGAGGTACAGGTTGCTCAGGATGAAGGAGATCTGCCAGGGCTAGCATTCCTGGACACCGCCAGAGGTGTCAATCCGATTGTCCAAAAACTCCCTTATAACCTACAGGAGCAGTGGATCATGCATGGTTTTCATTTTAAACAGGCTCATAATGTACCATTCCCCCTCCCCCTTCGTGCTGTTTGTAGACCTTGTTGCTCAACAGGCAAGGATCAAAAATGATCCCAGTTTTGACTTTACTCTCTCATGTCCCATTACCCCTGGTGTCAAACCTCACAAAACACCAGTGGCAGTCCACAAAACTAATGTTGCCTCCACAGGTTCTTCTTACAGGCAGTTTAAAGGGATTCTGTCATCCGGATTTTAGCTAGAGAGCTTTTTACAGCATTACATCAGTCACCTCGATTTAGTGTAAAATATACTAGTCTTACCCCCTCATGCCTGTCATTTTGGCAAAAAAAATATCACTTTTATACATATGCTAATTACCTCTCTAAGGCTACTTTCACACTAGTGGCACGGACCTCCGGCAGGCTGTTCCGTCGGGTGAACATCCTGTTGGACCCGTCCTGCCGCTATTGAACGTGTGCTCCCGGACTGCCGCTCCGTCCCCATTGACTATAATGGGGGCGGGCGGAGTTCTGGCGGAGGCACGGCAGCGCACAGTGAGAGGCTGCCGGAATAAATGTCGGACATGTCGTAGTTTTATTCCGGCAGCCTCTCACCGTGCCTCCACCGTGCCTCCCCCCCCACCCCTATTATAGTCAATGGGGACGGAGTGGCAGTCCGGGGGCACACGTTGACTAGCGGAAGGACGGATTCGACAGGCTGTTCACCCGACGGAACAGCCTGCCGGAGGTCCTTACCGCTAGTGTGAAAGTAGCTTAAGGAGCCAGGTTGACTGTCCCTCTGGCCGTTGGAGCCCAGCCACGCCCATTATCTTGGAGCCCAGCACCTCCCCGCTGTTAATTATTCACTCCTCTCCTCACTGCTTTTTTTTTTCTAGTGCACCGTTATCTCGTGCATGCGCCCTCACCAAATCAAATGTGCATGCGTCAGCTGTCTGCGCCATTCGCAAAAGGTCGAGCAAAGTGCGCAGACAGCTGGCGCATGCGCACTTGATTCGGTGAGGCTGCTGCCAGGACACCACACGGGCCCAGACCAGTGGACACAGGGCAGATCCGTGAGATTACGGCGCACTAGAAAAAAAATGCAGCGAGGAGAGGAGTGAATAATTAACAGCAGGGCAGTGCTGGGCTCCAAGATAATGGGAGCGGCTGGGCTCCATCGGCCAGAGGGACAGTTCCTTGGGCTCCTTAGAGAGCTATTTAGCATATGAATAAAAGTGATTTCTAGCCAAAATTACTAGTCATATGGGGGTAAGACTAGTATATTTTACACTAAAACGAGGTGACTGATTTAATGCTGTAAAAAGCTCTGTAGCTAAAATCCGGATGACATAATCCCTTTAAGTCTCCTCAAGAAGAGAACAAACTCAAAGATCTTACCAAACAATGCCCCCTGCACAAGAAACCACATCCTCTACTAAAATTCAGAGCCTTTAAGGAGAAGTCTTTAGAGGACCGCAAAGAATTCCTCAAAGAAAAGAACATCTGCTTCAGGTGCTGCGCTTCAACATCGCACTTCGCCAGGAACGGTAAGGTCAATGTGACATGCACATGACTTTACACCGTGGACCACCTTCTCAGGTATCATCCCAAGCAGAGGAGCATGATGTAAAGCAGATAAACACTGACAGACACCCCAGTAGTCACTTCTCAGTGTACAGAGATCTGTAAAAGACTTGCAGGAAGGAAGTCCTGCTAAAAAATCTGCCTTGCCAGAGTTTATCCGGTTGGCCACGAGATAAGGCGATCAAGGTATATGCAATCTTAGATGATCAAAGCAACTGGTCTTTAGTTAAATCCACCTTCTTCGACACCTTCAGGGCCCAGTTCTCCCTACTCCTTAATGACATGTGCTGGTACTGTTGAGACGGCGGGGAGGAAAGCAACTGGGTACAATGTAGAGTCCATAGATGGTCAGACCTGCTTGTTCCTGCAAAGCATACTGGAATGCAATCACATTCCTGACAACCGGTCTGAGATATTTACACCAGAGGTGGCAGCATACCACCCCCACCTGAGGAGCATAGCTCACCTGATACCAGAACTGGACCCAGAAGCCCCGTTAGTCTTACTCCTTGGAAGAGTCATACTACGAGTTCATAAGGCTAGAGGACAGATTAATGGTCCCCAGAACGCTCCATATGCTCAGAGACTTTATCTAGGATGGATCATCATAGGAGACGTCTGTCTTGGAGGAGCACACAAGCTGTTCTCTGTCAACAGTATGCTCCCCAACACACTTGAAAATGGACGTCTTTCCCTATTCCAGCCATGTCAGAGCAGTTTCCTGATAAAATAATTGCCACACAGAGCTCCTGTGCCTTGTCCTTTCACAGATCCCTACTGTGAAGACTACACTTGCGATGGAGAGCAAGATCACTTAGGGTGCACAGTCTTTCACAGGACAAGAGAAGACAACAGGGTCGCAATGTCTATAGGCTGTTCATGGATATCATAGATCAAGGAATAGTAAAAGACAAGTCAAAAAGCTTGGTCGCACCTTTACCTTGGAGACTATGCTTGCCTAACAACAAAGAACTTGTCTACAGTCGATTTATCTCCCTGAAGTACAAGCTTCAGAGGACACCAGAGATGAAAGAAAATTTATTTACCTTCATGGAAAGAATATTCCAGAACAACCATGCAAAAATGGCACCCACGCTCCAAAACTCTGAGGAGTGTTGGTACTTACCCATATTCGGCATGTATCATCCTAAAAAACCAGGGCAGATACCAGTAGTATTCAACTCGAGCGCCAGGTGCAAAGCCATCTCGCTAAATGGTGTCTTACTGTCTGGTCTAGACCTCAACAACTGACTTCTAGAGGTACTTCGCTTACGCAGAGATTCAGTAGCATTTATGGCCGACATACAACAGATGTTCCACTGCTTCCTCATCAAGGAAAAACACAGAAACTACTTGAGGTTCTTCTGGTACTGCAACAATGTAGAGTACCGAATGAGAGTGCACATCTTTGGAAACAGTCCTTCCCCTGCAGTCGCTAACTACGGTCTCAGACATTCAGTCTGAGAGGGTGAAGCAAAGTATGGGTTGGATGTCAGGTCCTTTGTGGAAAAAGAACTGCCTGAAATCCACACCCACTAACTAGACCGCAATCAGTCTTCTGAAAAGGGCTTTAGAGATGTTCGCTCTATCTAATCTGAGGTTGCAAAAAATCGCCTCCAACAGCCATGAGTTAATGGAGGCCTTCTCACCCCAGGTCATTCAAATGATCTAAAGGACTTGGATCTTTGCACCAACTCCGTTCCCATGTAGCTGAGCCTCGGTTTGCTCTGGGATTTAAAGGCAGACACATTCACCTTCAAAATCAGCAAGGAAGAAAATCCCTTCACAGTTCTGTCTACCATAAACAGCTTATATGATCCTCTGGGATTCGTAGCGCCAAGTCAAAATGATGTTAAGAGACTTCACCACAGAGATGTCTGATTGGACAGGTTGGAAGAAGTCTCTGAAAGCTTTGACCAGCCTTCACGTGGCACAACCCTATGCTTCCGTGCCATCTACTGAAGTCAAGATCCAAAGACCGTATATATCTTTTGCGATGCTTCAGTCAACGCGATTGGAGCTGTAGCATACCTAAAGACCATTAACGTCAAAGAACAATGCCATATAGGGTTTGTCATGAGCTGGACCAAACTAGCCCCACTCCGCGAACACACGATTCCTAAACTAGAGCTCTGCGCTGCTGTGCTTGCAGTGGAGTTGGTTGAACTTATAACAACAGGAATGAACCTGGAAATCGAGGAAGTCAAGTTTTACACGGACAGCAAGGTAGTCCTAGGATATACAGTGGGATGCGAAAGTTTTCGCAACCTTGTTAATCGTCATGATTTTCCTGTATAAATCGTTGGTTGTCACGATAATAAATGTCAGTTAAATATATCATATAGGAGACACACACAGTGATATTTGAGAAGTGAAATGAAGTTTATTGGATTTGCAGAAAGTGTGCTATAATTGTTTAAACTTATCTGTTGATTCCAAAACCTTTAGAACTAATTATTGGCACTCAAATTGGCTTGGTAAGCTCAGTGACCCCTGACCTACATACACAGGTGAATCCAATTATGAAAAAGAGTATTTAAGGGGGTCAATTGTAAGTTTCCCTCCTATTTTAATTTTCTCTGAAGAGTGTTGTGGAATCATATATCTATATATCTAGTATCAAATGTATACTTGCTTGTATTATATCTAACAGTTTGCTTAACAAACAAGATGGCCCCTGAAGTAGCAGCCAGCTCCCTTAATAATCCCTTACTAAACACTTTATGATATTGAAATTGCTGACATAGTGCTGACATTGCTAAAGTATGGAGTGATAATGTGATACCTTGTCATGGGACTTAGTAATGTGACAATTAGATCATCAAATTAGCCGAGTCATAAAGTTCCTCTTTTTTGCTATAAAATATCATGTAATCTCAATAAACGCAGCATCTTGCATTGACTGACTTCTCTGTGACAGTCTGTGTGTGATCTCTCTTTCAAGGCGTACGTATGCCAATTATTTTATATCATTCGGAGCAATACATCAACAATACATCACTGACTATTGGAGTCAGATCCAGAACCATATCAAGAGTAGCAACATGGGGGTCTCAAAACAACTCTCAAATGACCTGAAGACAAAGATTGTTCACCATCATGGTTTAGGGGAAGGATACAGAAAGCTGTCTCAGAGATTTCAGCTGTCTGTTTCCACAGTTAGGAACATATTGAAGAATTGGAAGACCACAGGCTCAGTTCAAGTTAAGGCTCGAAGTGGCAGACCAAGAAAAATCTCGGATAGACAGAAGTGACGAATGGTGAGAACAGTCAGAGTCAACCCACAGACCAGCACCAAAGACCTACAACATCATCTTGCTGCAGATGGAGTCACTGTGCATCGTTCAACCATTCGGCGCACTTTACACAAGGAGGAAGCCTTTTCTCCGCCCACAGCACAAAAAGTGCCGCTTGCGGTGGGCTAAAGCACATTTGGACAAGCTAGCTTCATTTTGGAATAAGGTGCTGTGGACTGATGAAACTAAAATTGAGTTATTTGGCCATAACAAGGGGCGTTATGCATGGAGGAAAAAGAACACAGCATTCCAAGAAAAACACCTGCTACCTACAGTAAAATATGGTGGTGTTTCCATCATGATGTGGGGCTGTGTAGCCAGTGCAGGGACTGGGAATCCTTTCAAAGTTGAGGAACGCATGGATTCCACTCAGTATCAGCAGATTCTGGAGACCAATGTACAGGAATCAGTGGATCTTTCAACAAGACAACGACCCTAAACACTGCTCAAAATCCACTAAGGCATTTATGCAGAGGAACAAGTACAATGTTCTGGAATGGCCATCTCAGTCGCCAGACCTGAATATAATTGAAAATCTGTGGTGTGACTTAAAGAGAGCTGTCCATGCTCGGAAGCCATCAAACCTGAATGAACTAAAGATGTTTTGTAAAGTGGAATGGTCCAAAATACCTTCAACCAGAATCCAGACTCTCATTGGAACCTACAGGAAGCATTTAGAGGCTGTAATTTCTGCAAAAGGAGGATCTACTAAATATTGATTTCATTTCTTTTTTGTGGTGCCCAAATTTATGCACTTTCCTAATTTTGTTTAAACAATTATAGCACACTTTCTGTAAATCCAATAAACTTCATTTCACTTCTCAAATATCACTGTGTGTGTCTCCTATATGATATATTTAACTGACATTTTTTATTGTAACAACCAACGATTTATACAGGAAAATCATGACGATTAACAAGGTTGCCCAAACTTTTGCATCCCACTGTATTTGCAACGAATCCAGACACTTTTACGTCTATGTCTGCAATCGGGTGCTAAGGATCAGGAGATCCACTTGTCCTAAACAGTGGCACTACGTGCCTACACAGCATAATCCTGTGGAACATATGACTAGATCCATCGCACCAAACCACCTTAAGGACACAACATGGTTTACGGGTCATGCATTCCTGTACAGTTCGACCTTTTTCAGTATCGGATCCAACACGTTTTAATTGCTAGAACCAGATGCCGATGAAGAGATCTGACCTGAAGTGTCTGTTCTACGTACAGTGACTTCGGACCAACAGCTCAAGTCCCATCGTTTTGGCAGGTTCTCCACCTGGATGTCGCTCGTTCGTGCTATAGCCTGTCTAGTTCATATAGCTCAGTCTTATAAGTCGACATTACCTGTGAGTCAGAAGACCTGCAAAGGTTGGCATTAGAGTTGAGTGGACACCTGGATGTTCGGGTTCAAACAAGTCAATGGGGACCTGAACTTTGGAGCACTAAAATGGCTCTAAAAAAGTAATGGAAAAGGCTAGAGGGCTGCAAATGGCATCAAAATGTGGTTAAGAACATGGCAAGTGCTCTGCAAAAAATGTGGATAGGGATATGACTTAAAATAACATAAAATACGCAAAACAAATCTTGATCTAGGAGGACTGGTTTTTATTTTTTTTATTTTATTTTTTGGTTTAAATTAGGGTACATTGGGAAAAACATTGGGAAATATAACCTGTGATAACCCCCTCCAGCCATGCTTAACAAACATTCAGACAATAAACTGGCTGCAGGGCAGGCCAGCACCTCTAAGGCGTAAAGGGTAAGCTCAGGCCATATACCCAATTTGGAGATCCAGAAGTTAAAGGGGATGGGCAGACCCATCAGTCAGTACGTGTAGGCGTGTGCACACTTACTGCTGCACCATGTTGCACGTCCCGTGATGTCCACGATACAATTGGATATCTGCAATGTGATCAAGCTGAAATGTGGGACAAATTATTGAAGCCGAAGCTTCCAAGTAAAGGAGGGGGCGCGCGGCAATTGCCCACTCCTACCTCGGGGAGGTAGTGACATAAATAACAATACAGGACTTCCCTGTTATTGGAATGATTAATAAAAAATTATAGGGAATGTCACTGGGGTGTTTTGGATTTGTAAACGTTAGACAGGAGAGGCCCTGCTGCCGCTTTGTTGTCTCTAGATAACTTCTGCCTGATCGCACGTCCCTGTGATGTCCACAATCCATTTGGATATTTTCTCAATCAACTTTCAATGTTCTTTTCTGCGCCTACCATGTTGATCACGGTTAGCGGCGAATCAGGGTTCCATGCGGAAGAGGGAGCGTGACAAAGGGAGACCACGTCCAAAGGAGGTCAATGGCTGCAATGTGATCAAGCTGAAATGTGGGACAAATTATTGTAGCCAAAGCTTCCAAGTAAAGGAGGGGGCGCGCGGCAATTGCCCACTCCTACCTCGGGGAGGTAGTGACATAAATAACAATACAGGACTCTTAAGATTCCCTGTTATTGGAATGATTAATAAAAAATTATAGGTAGGAATGAGCGAACCCGAACTGTATAGTTCGGGTTCGTACCGAATTTTGGGGTGTCCGTGACACGGACCTGAACCTGAACATTTTAGTAAAAGTCCGGGTTCGGGTTCGGTGTTCATCGCTTTCTTGGCGCTTTTTGACAGGCTGCAAAGCAGCCAATCAACAAGCGTCATACTACTTGCCCCAAGAGGCCGTCACAGCCATGCATACTATTGGCATGGCTGTGATTGGCCAGTGCAGCATGTGACCCAGCCTCTATTTAAGCTGGAGTCACGTAGCGCCGCACGTCACTCTGCTCTGATCAGTGTAGGGAGAGGTTGCAGCTGCGACGTTAGGGCGAGATTAGGCAGTGATTAACTCCTCCAAAAGACTTAATTCAGTGATCGATCTACAGCTGTGGATCATTGAACTGCTGCTATTCAATTGCTCACTGTTTTTAGGCTGCCCAGAGCATTTTTCATTCACTTTTTTCTGGGGTGATCTGCGGCCATTTTGTGTCTTGAGGTGCGCCAGCACAAGCGGCCACCAAGTACATTTAACCATCAATAGTGTAGGTATTTTTTGGCTATATCCTACATCAGGGTCAAGCTGTCCCCAAGTGCATTTAACCATCAATAGTGTGGTTATTTTTTGGCTATATCCTACATCAGGGGCAAGCTGTCACCAAGTGCATTTAACCATCAATAGTGTGGTTATTTTTTTGGCTATATCCCACATCAGGGGCAAGCTGTCACCAAGTGCATTTAACCATCAATAGTGCGATTATTTTTTGGCTATATCCTACATCAGGGGCTTGGCTGTGCTTGCTATTTTATTGAGGGGTGAAATACAATTGCCAAAATAGCAGTACCCTAAATCTGGTGTTTCAGCTGTGGCCAGCCAATTGCAATACTGTCTGCTGTCTGGCAAAGGATATATTTTTGTTCAGGGTTGAAATACAATTCCCAACTTAGCAATTTCCTAAATTAGTGGTTTCTGCTGTATCAGGGCTACTTTAAATCTATTCATTAAAAGGGTATATAAGATTCAAGGTGCAGATAGGGTCATTCTCAATAACTTCACACACACGCTACTGTGCATTTCCAAGTCTAATTCTGTTTGTAAACGTATACCTTTCACCCAGCGCCTAAATACTAGGCCTCAAATTTATATCCAGCTAAATCTGTGGTTATTGCTGTGGCTGGTCAAGTTATTTAGTGTCCGTCAAAGCACAGTTTTTGTTCTGGGTTGAAATACAATTCCCAATTTAGCAATTTCCTAATTTAGTGGTTTCTGCTGTATCAGACCTACTTTAAATCTATCCTTAAAAGGGTATATTAGATTCAAGGTGCAGATAGGGTCATTCTCAATAACTTCACACACACGCTACTGTGCATTTCCAAGTCTAATTCTGTCTGTAAACGTATACCTTTCACCCAGCGCCTAAATAATAGGCCTCAAATTTACATTCATCTAAATCTGTGTTTATTGCTGTGGCTGGTCAAGTTATTTAGTGTCCGTCAAAGCACAGTTTTTGTTCTGGGTTGAAATACAATTCCCAATTTAGCAATTTCCTAAATTAGTGTTTTCTGCTATATCAGACCTACTTTAAATCTATCCCTAAAAGGGTATATTAGATTCAAGGTGCAGATAGGGTCATTCTCAATAACTTCACACACACGCTACTGTGCATTTCCAAGTCTAATTCTGTCTGTAAACGTATACCTTTCACCCAGCGCCTAAATAATAGGCCTCAAATTTACATTCATCTAAATTTGTGGTTATTGCTGTGGCTGGACAAGTTATTTAATGTCCGTCAAAAGCCGTTTTTGTTCTAGGTTGAAATACAATTCCCAATTTAGCAATTTCCTAAATTAGTGTTTTCTGTTGTATCAGACCTACTTTAAATCGTTCCATAAAAGGGTATTTTAGATTCACGGTGCTGATAGGGTCATCCACAATAACTTCACACGCTACCGTGCATTTCCAAGTCTAATTCTGTCCGTAAACGTATACCTGTCATCCAGCGCCTAAATACTCGGCCTCAAATTTATATTCAGCTAAATCTGTTGTTACTGCTGTGCCTTTATTAGTGTAATATGGTACCTAAATAGATAGCCAGATAGTGTTAGGTGTCTGTAAAAAAAGGCCTGAATTTGAATTCAATACATTGGGCCAAATAATATTTTTTTTTATTTTTCTTATTGTGGTGAACGGTAACAATGAGGAAAACATCTAGTAAAGGACGCGGACATGGTCGTGGTGGTGTTAGTGGACCCTCTGGTGCTGGGAGAGGACATGGCCGTTCTGCCACAACCACACGTCCTAGTGTACCAACTACCTCAGGTCCCAGTAGCCGCCAGAATTTACAGCGATATTTGCTGGGGCCCAATGCCATTCTAAGGATGGTAAGGCCTGAGCAGGTACAGGCATTAGTCAATTGGGTGGCCGACAGTGGATCCAGCACGTTCACATTATCTCCCACCCAGTCTTCTGCAGAAAGCGCACAGATGGCGCCTGAAAACCAAGCCCATCAGTCTGTCACATCACCCCCATGCATACCAGGGAAACTGTCTGAGCCTCAAGTTATGCAGCAGTCTCTTATGCTGTTTGAAGACTCCGCTGGCAGGGTTTCCCAAGGGCATCCACCTAGCCCTTCCCCAGCGGTGGAAGACATAGAATGCACTGACGCACAAGCACTTATGTTTCCTGATGATGAGGACATGGGAATACCACCTCAGCACGTCTCTGATGATGACGAAACACAGGTGCCAACTGCTGCGCCTTTCTGCAGTGTGCAGACTGAACAGGAGGTCAGGGATCAAGACTGGGTGGAAGACGATGCAGGGGACGATGAGGTCCTAGACCCCACATGGAATGAAGGTCGTGCCACTGACTTTCACAGTTCGGAGGAAGAGGCGGTGGTGAGACCGAGCCAACAGCGTAGCAAAAGAGGGAGCAGTGGGCAAAAGCAGAACACCCGCCGCTAAGAAACTCTGCCTGCTACTGACCGCCGCCATCTGGGACCGAGCACCCCAAAGGCAGCTTCAAGGAGTTCCCTGGCATTGCACTTCTTCAAACAATGTGCTGACGACAAGACCCAAGTGGTTTGCACGCTGTGCCATCAGAGCCTGAAGCGAGGCATTAACGTTCTGAACCTTAGCACAACCTGCATGACCAGGCACCTGCATGCAAAGCATGAACTGCAGTGGAGTAAACACCTTAAAAACAAGGAAGTCACTCAGGCTCCCCCTGCTACCTCTTCTGCTGCTGCCACCTCGGCCTCTTCTGCTACTGCCGCCTCGGCCTCTTCTGTTGCTGCCGCCTCGGCCTCTTCTGCTGCTGCCGCCTCGGCCTCTTCTGCTGCTGCCGCCTCGACCTCTTCCTCCGCCTCTGGAGGAACGTTGGCACCTGCCGCCCAGCAAACAGGGGATGTACCACTAACACCACCACCTCCGTCACCAAGCATCTCAACCATGTCACACGGCAGCGTTCAGCTCTCCATCTCACAAACATTTGAGAGAAAGCGTAAATTCCCACCTAGCCACCCTCGATCCCTGGCCCTGAATGCCAGCATTTCTAAACTACTGGCCTATGAAATGCTGTCATTTAGGCTGGTGGACACAGACAGCTTCAAACAGCTCATGTCGCTTGCTGTCCCACAGTATGTTGTTCCCAGCCGGCACTACTTCTCCAAGAGAGCCGTGCCTTCCCTGCACAACCAAGTATCCGATAAAATCAAGTGTGCACTGCGCAACGCCATCTGTGCCACGGTCCACCTAACCACAGATACGTGGACCAGTAAGCACGGCCAGGGACGCTATATCTCCCTAACTGCACACTGGGTAAATGTAGTGGCGGCTGGGCCCCAGGCGGAGAGCTGTTTGGCGCACGTCCTTCCGCCGCCAAGGTTCGCAGGGCAACATTCTTTGCCTCCTGTTGCCACCTCCTCCTACTCAGCTTCCTCCTCCTCATTTTCCACCTGCTCATCCAGTCAGCCACACACCTTCACCACCAACTTCAGCGCAGCCCGGGGTAAACGTCAGCAGGCCATTCTGAAACTCATATGTTTGGGGGACAGGCCCCACACCGCACAGGAGTTGTAGCGGGGTATAGAATAACAGACCGACGAGTGGTTGCTGCCGGTGAGCCTCAAGCCCGGCCTGGTGGTGTGCGACAATGGGCGAAATCTCGTTGCAGCTCTGGGACTAGCCGGTTTCACGCACATCCCTTGCCTGGCGCATGTGCTAAATTTGGTGGTACAGAAGTTCATTCACAACTACCCCAACATGTCAGAGCTACTGCATAAAGTGCGGGCCGTCTGTTTGCGCTTCCGGCGTTCACATCCTGCCGCTGCTCGCCTGTCTGCGCTACAGCGTAACTTCGGCCTTCCCGCTCACCGCCTCATATGCGACGTGCCCACCAGGTGGAACTCCACCTTGCACATGCTGGACAGACTGTGCGAGCAGCAGCAGGCCATAGTGGCGTTTCAGCTGCAGCACGCACGGGTCAGTCGCACTACAGAACAGCACCACTTCACCACCAATGACTGGGCCTCCATGCGAGACCTGTGTGCCCTGTTGCGCTGTTTCGAGTACTCCACCAACATGGCCAGTGGCGATGACGCCGTTATCAGCGTTACAATACCACTTCTATGTCTCCTTGAGAAAACACTTAGGGCGATGATGGAAGAGGAGGTGGCCCAGGAGGAGGAGGAGGAGGAAGAGGGGTCATTTTTAGCACTTTCAGGCCAGTCTCTTAGAAGTGACTCAGAGGGAGTTTTTTTGCAACAGCAGAAGCCAGGTACAAATGTGGCCAGCCAGGGCCCACTACTGGAGGACGAGGAGGACGAGGATGAGGATGAAGCATGGTCACAGCGGGGTGGCACCCAACGCAGCTCGGGCCCATCACTGGTGCCTGGCTGGGGGGAAACGCAGGACGATGACGATACGCCTCCCACAGAGGACAGCTTGTCCTTACCTCTGGGCAGCCTGGCACACATGAGCGACTACATGCTGCAGTGCCTGCGCAACGACAGCAGAGTTGCCCACATTTTAACGTGTGCGGACTACTGGGTTGCCACCCTGCTGGATCCACGGTACAAAGACAATGTGCCCACCTTACTTCCTGCACTGGAGCGTGATAGGAAGATGCGCCAGTACAAGCGCACATTGGTAGACGCGCTACTGAGAGCATTCCCAAATGTTACAGGGGAACAAGTGGAAGACCAAGGCCAAGGCAGAGGAGGAGCAAGAGGTCGCCAAGGCAGCTGTGTCATGGCCAGCTCCTCTGAGGGCAGGGTTAGCATGGCAGAGATGTGGAAAAGTTTTGTCAACACGCCACAGCTAACTGCACCACCACCTGATACGCAACGTGTTAGCAGGAGGCAACATTTCACTAACATGGTGGAACAATACGTGTGCACACCCCTCTACGTACTGACTGATGGTTCGGCCCCATTCAACTTCTGGGTCTCTAAATTGTCCACGTGGCCAGAGCTAGCCTTTTATGCCTTGGAGGTGCTGGCCTGACCGGCGGCCAGCGTTTTGTCTGAACGTGTATTCAGCACGGCAGGGGGCGTCATTACAGACAAACGCAGCCGCCTGTCTACAGCCAATGTGGACAAGCTGACGCTCATAAAAATGAACCAGGCATGGATCCCACAGGACCTGTCCATCCCTTGTGCAGATTAGACATTAACTAACTCCCCTTAACCATATATTATTGTACTCCAGGGCACTTCCTCATTCAATCCTATTTTTATTTTCATTTTACCATTATGTTGCGGGGCAACCCAAATTTGAATGAACCTCTCCTCTGTCTGGGTGCCGGGGCCTAAATATATGACAATGGACTGTTCCAATGTTGGGTGACGTGAAGCATGATTCTCTGCTATGACATGAAGACTGATTCTCTGCTGACAGGAAGCCAGATTCTCTGTTACGGGACCTCTCTCCTCTGCCTGGGTGCCGGGGCCTAAATTTATGACAATGGACTGTTACAGTGGTGGGTGACGTGAAGCCTGATTCTCTGCTATGACATGAAGACTGATTCTCTGCTGACATGAAGCCAGATTCTCTGTTACGGGACCTCTATCATCTGCCTGGGTGCCTGGGCCTAAATATCTGACAATGGACTGTTCCAGTGTTGGGTGACGTGAAGCATGATTCTCTGCTATGATATGAAGACTGATTCTCTGCTGACATGAAGCCAGATTCTCTGTTACGGGACCTCTCTCCTCTGCCTGGGTGCCTGGGCCTAAATATCTGACAATGGACTGTTCCAGTGTTGGGTGACGTGAAGCCAGATTCTCTGCTGACATGAAGCCAGATTCTCTGTTATGGGACCTCTCTCCTCTGCCTGGGTGCCTGGGCCTAAATATCTGACAATGGACTGTTCCAGTGTTGTGTGACGTGAAGCATGATTCTCTGCTATGATATGAAGACTGATTCTCTGCTGACATGAAGCCAGATTCTCTGTTACGGGACCTCTCTCCTCTGCCTGGGTGCCTGGGCCTAAATATCTGACAATGGACTGTTTCAGTGTTGGGTGACGTGAAGCATGATTCTCTGCTATGATATGAAGACTGATTCTCTGCTGACATGAAGCCAGATTCTCTGTTACTGGACCTCTCTCCTCTGTCTGGGTGCCTGGGCCTAAATATCTGACAATGGACTGTTCCAGTGTTGGGTGACGTGAAGCATGATTCTCTGCTATGACATGAAGACTGATTCTCTGCTGACATAAAGCCAGATTCTCTGTTACGGGACCTCTCTCCTCTGCCTGGGTGCCGGGCCTAAATTTATGACAATGGACTGTTCCAGTGTTGGGTGACGTGAAGCATGATTCTCTGCTATGATATGAAGACTGATTCTCTGCTGACATGAAGCCAGATTCTCTGTTACGGGACCTCTCTCCTCTGCCTGGGTGCCTGGGCCTAAATATCTGACAATGGACTGTTCCAGTGTTGTGTGACGTGAAGCATGATTCTCTGCTATGATATGAAGACTGATTCTCTGCTGACATGAAGCCAGATTCTCTGTTACGGGACCTCTCTCCTCTGCCTGGGTGCCTGGGCCTAAATATCTGACAATGGACTGTTTCAGTGTTGGGTGACGTGAAGCATGATTCTCTGCTATGATATGAAGACTGATTCTCTGCTGACATGAAGCCAGATTCTCTGTTACTGGACCTCTCTCCTCTGTCTGGGTGCCTGGGCCTAAATATCTGACAATGGACTGTTCCAGTGTTGGGTGACGTGAAGCATGATTCTCTGCTATGACATGAAGACTGATTCTCTGCTGACATAAAGCCAGATTCTCTGTTACGGGACCTCTCTCCTCTGCCTGGGTGCCGGGCCTAAATTTATGACAATGGACTGTTCCAGTGTTGGGTGACGTGAAGCATGATTCTCTGCTATGATATGAAGACTGATTCTCTGCTGACATGAAGCCAGATTCTCTGTTACGGGACCTCTCTCCTCTGCCTGGGTGTCTGGGCCTAAATATCTGACAATGGACTGTTCCAGTGTTGGGTGACGTGAAGCCAGATTCTCTGCTGACATGAAGCCAGATTCTCTGTTATGGGACCTCTCTCCTCTGCTTGGGTGTCGGGGCCTAAATATATGACAATGGACTGTTACAGTGGTGGGTGACGTGAAGCCAGATTCTCTGCTATGGGACCTCTCTCCAATTGATATTGGTTAATTTTTATTTATTTTATTTTTATTTTTATTCATTTCCCTATCCACATTTGTTTGCAGGGGATTTACCTACATGTTGCTGCCTTTTGCAGCCCTCTAGCCCTTTACTGGGCTGTTTTACAGCCTTTTTAGTGCCGAAAAGTTCGGGTCCCCATTGACTTCAATGGGGTTCGGGACGAAGTTTGGGTCGGTTCGGATCCCAAACCCGAACATTTCCGGGAAGTTCGGCCGAACTTCTCGAACCCGAACATCCAGGTGTTCGCTCAACTCTAATTATAGGGAATGTCACTGGGGTGTTTTGAATTTGTAAACATTAGACAGGAGAGGCCCTGCTGCCGCTTTGTTGTCTCTAGATAACTTCCGCCTGATCGCATGCCCCCGTGATGTCCACAATCCATTTGGATATCTTCTCTATCAACTTTCAATGTTCTTTTCTGCGCCTACCATGTTGATCATGGTTAACTGCGAATCAGGGTTCCACACCGGAGAGGGGGCGTGATAAAGAGATACCACATCCAAGGGAGGTCAATGGCTCCAATGTAATCGAGCGGAAATGTGGGACGGGTTGTTGAAGTTGAAGAATCGAATGAAAGGAGGGGGCGCGCGTCAATTAAAGACAAATTTTAGAAATGTAATTCCCTGTCACCTATGCAGAGCAGGGGTTTTTCATCGCCAAATATGGGTTAATGTCACCCACCAATGGAACAGACGATTTGAAAATTTTTTGGTTCCTGTCACCTATGCAGAGCAGGGGTTTATTCACGGCAAAAATGGTAAAATGTCGCCCAAGAATGTAACAGACGAATTAGTGAAATGTATTTCCTTGTCTACTAGGTAGAGCAGGGGTATATCACAGCCAAAGTGGGAAATATCAAAAATACAGCAATGAGCAATTGTAGTATAGCGATGGCTGGGTAAGGCCAGTATACAGTCATGTGAAAAAATTAGGACACCCTTTGAAAGCATGTGGTTTTTTGTAACATTTTTAATAAAAGGTTATTTCATCTCCGTTTCAACAATACAGAGAGATTAAAGTAATCCAACTAAACAAAGAAAACTGAAGAAAAGTCTTTTCAAGATCTTCTGTAAATGTCATTCTACAAAAATGCCTATTCTAACTGAGGAAAAAGATAGGACACCCTCACATGTATTCCCTCTTAAATTGGCTCAGATCTCACACAGGTATATCACACCAGGTGCACATAATTAGTAGATCGTTACTCTGCATGTTGAATGAGGCTTGCCCTATTTAAACCTCAGACATTTAGTTTGGTGTGCTCCTGACTGTTGAAGTGAGAGTGAGCACCATGGTGAGAGCAAAAGAGCTGTCAGAGGACTTCAGAAAAAAGATTGTAGCAGCCTATGAGTCTGGGAAGGGATTTAAAAAGATCTCAAAAGATTTTGAAATCAGCCATTCCACTGTCCGGAAGATAGTCTACAAGTGGAGGGCTTTCAAAACAACTGCCAACATGCCCAGGACTGGTCGCCCCAGCAAGTTCACCCCAAGAGCAGACCGCAAGATGCTAAAAGAGGTCTCCAAAAACCCTAAAGTGTCATCTCGAGAACTACAGCAGGCTCTGGCTACTGTTGATGTAGAAGTACATGCCTCTACAATCAGAAAGAGACTGTACAAGTTTAACTTGCATGGGAGGTGTGCAAGGAGGAAACCTTTGCTTTCCAAGAGAAACATCGAGGCCAGACTGACATTTGCCAGAGATAAAGTTGACAAAGACCAGGACTTCTGGAATAATGTTCTTTGGACAGATGAGTCCAAAATTGAATTATTTGGACACAACAGCAGAGGACATGTTTGGCGTAAACCAAACACAGCATTCCAAGAAAAGAACCTCATACCAACTGTGAAGCATGGAGGTGGAAGTGTCATGGTTTGGGGCTGCTTTGCTGCAGCAGGACCTGGTCAGCTCACCATCATAGAATCCACGATGAATTCTACTGTGTATCAGAAGGTGCTTGAAGAACATGTGAGACCATCAGTTAGAAAATTAAAGCTGAAGCGGAACTGGACCATGCAACATGACAATGACCCAAAACATACTAGTAAATCAACCAAAGATTGGCTGAAAAAGAAGAAATGGAGAGTCCTGGAATGGCCAAGTCAAAGTCCAGATTTGAATCCCATTGAGATGCTGTGGGGTGACTTGAAAAGGGCTGTACGTGCAAGAAACCCCTCAAACATCTCACAGCTGAAAAAGTTCTGCATTGAGGAGTGGGGTAAAATTTCCTCAGACCGATGTCGAAGACTGGTAGATGGCTACAAGAACCGTCTCACTGCAGTTATTTCAGCCAAAGGAGGTAACACTCGCTATTAGGGGCAAGGGTGTCCTATCTTTTTCCTCAGTTAGAATAGGCATTTTTGTAGAATGACATTTACAGAAGATCTTGAAAAGACTTTTCTTCAGTTTTCTTTGTTTAGTTGGATTACTTTAATCTCTCTGTATTGTTGAAACGGAGATGAAATAACCTTTTATTAAAAATGTTACAAAAAACCACATGCTTTCAAAGGGTGTCCTAATTTTTTCACATGACTGTACATGTCTATTCTGCACAAGGTACGGACAAGTCCTGTGGGATCCATGCCTGGTTCATTTTAATGAACGTGAGCTTGTCCACATTGGCTGTGGACAGGCGGCTGCGCATGTCTGTGATAATGCCCCCTGCCGTGCTAAACACACGTTCAGACAATACACTGGCTGCAGGGCAAGCCAGCACCTCCAAGGCGTAAAGGGCAAGTTCAGGCCATGTGCCCAATTTGGAGACCCAGAAGTTGAAGGGGGCAGACCCTTCATTCATTACGTGTAGGCGTGTGCACACATATTGCTCCACCATGTTGGTGAAATGCTGCCTCCTGCTAAGATCTTCCATATCAGCTGGTGGTGCTGGTTGTTGTGGAGGGCGTGCTTTTCCACATTTTGGCCATGCTAACCCTGCTTTCTGAGGTGCTGGTGGTGCCCCAGCTGCGTTGGCGACCTCTTCCTCCTCCTCAGCCTTCGCCTTGTGCTTCCACTGTGCCCCCGCTGTCAGGTGGGAATGCCACCAGCAGCGTGTCTACCAGCGTGAGCTTGTACTCGTGCATCTTACGTTCTTGCTCCAGTGACAGAATTAAGGACGGGATCCAGCAGCGTGGCCACTTGGTAATCAGCACAAGTTAGAATGTGGGCAACTCGGCGGTCGTTGCGGAGACACTGCAGCATGTAATCGCTCATGTGTGCCAGGCTGCCCAGAGGCAACGACAAGCTGTCCTCTGTGGGAGGTGTATCATCTGTGTCCTCTGTATCCCCCCCAGCCACGCACCAGTGATGGCCATGAGCTGGTTTGGGTGCCAGCCTGCTGTGAACACAGTTCCTCCTCCTGCATCTCCTCATCCTCCACCTCGTCATCCTCCAGATCTGTGCCCTGGCTGGAGAATTGTGTACCTGGCATTTGTGGGTGCAGGAACCCACCCTCGGAGTCACTTGTGAATTACTGGCTGGAAACCCTATGAAATGATCCCTCTCCTCCTCCTGTGCCACATCCTCTTCCATCATCGCCAGAAGCGTTTTTTCAAGGAGGCATAGAAGTGGGATAGTAATGCGAAGAATGGCGTTATCGGCCCTGGCCATGTTGGTGGAGTACTCGAAACAGCGCAACAAGGAACACAGGTCTCGTATGGAGGCCCAGTCATTAGTGGTGAAGTGCTGCAGCTGAAACTCCACTATCACCTGCTGCTGCTCGCTCAGTCTGGCCAGCATGTGCAAGATGGAGTTCCAGTTTGTGGGCACGTCGCATATGAGGCGGTGAGCAGGAAGGCCGAAGTTACGCTGCAGCACTGACAGACGAGCAGCAGCAGGGTAAGAACGCCGAAAGCGCGCATAGATGCCCTGCATTTTCTGCAGTACTGTCTAGGGGACGGCCACTCAGCTTTTGCACCCTGCTCCCTCTTCTGCTGTGCTGGTGGCTCTGTGCGACCACCACCTCTTCCTCCGAACTAGACAGGTCACTCGCATGACCTTGATTCCATTTGGGGTCGAGGACCTTATCGTCCTCCACATCATCTTCCACCCAGTCTTCACCCCTGCCCTCCTTGTCGGTCTGCACACTGCAGAAAGCCACAGTAGTTGGCACCTGTGTTTCGTCATTATCCAAGACGTGCTGCGGTGGTCCTCCCATGTACTCGTCTTGAAACATAAGTGGTTGGGCGTCGGTGCACTCAATCTCTTCCACTTCTGGGGCAGGGCTATGTGGATGGCCCTGGGAAACCCTGCTAGCAGAGTCATCAAAAAGCAGAAGAGACTGCTGCATGACTTGGGGCTCAGACTGCTTTGCTGATTTGCAAGGGGGTGAGGTGAAAGACTGATGGACATTGGCTGCAGGTGCAAACTCTGCTCTTTCAGCAGGAGACTGGGTGGGAGACAATGTGAAGGAACTGGAGGGACTGTCAGCAACCCAATCTACTATCGCCTGTACTTGTTCTGGCCTCACCATTCGTAGAGCCGCATTAGGCCCGACCAAATAATGCTGAAGGTTCTGTCGCCTACTCGCACCTGAGGAAGGTGTTTCACTTGTGCGTGTAGCTGGCACAGATCGACCACGTCCCCTCTCCCTGCAACAGGACCTGCACCAGCAGCACCACGGCCGGGGCCACGTCCCTTATTTGACGCTCTCCTCATTCTCTGCAAATTTAGGATCTTGCCCAAAATGGGTGTTATATAACAGAATATAACAGCAGTATCTAACACGTGTATTTCACACTGACAGATGCAGCAAAGGCCGCAAATTTAGTATTTTGCCCACAAATGGGTGTTTTTTTAATAACAGAATATAACAGCAGTATCTAACGCGTGTATTTCACACTGACGGATGCAGCAAAGGCCGCAAATTTAGTATTTTTCCCAAAAATGTATGTTTTTTTTATAACAGAATATACAGCAGTATCTAACGCGTGTATTTCATACTGACAGATGCAGCAAAGGCCGCAAATTTAGTATTTTTCCAAAAATGGGTGTTTTTTTTAGAATATTATGGAAGTATTTAATTCTTGTATTTCACACTGATAAATGCTGAAAAGGCCCCTGAAGTAGGGTATTGCCAAAAATGGGTGCTTTTTTAAACCCCGAAAATTATTGCAGTATTTCAAGCTTGTATTTCACACTGACAGATGCAGCAAATGCCACAAATTTAGTATTTTGCCCAAAATGTTTTGTTTGTTTTTTAAACCCAGAATATTATTGTAGTATTTCAAGCTTGTATTTCACACTGACAAATGCTGAAAGGGCCCCTGATGTAGGGTATTGCCAATAATGGGTGTTTTTTTAAACCCAGAATATTATTGCAGCATTTCAAGCTTGTATTTCACACTAACAAAGGCAGCATAGGCCCCAGATGTAGGGTATTGCCAAAAATGGGTGCATTTTAAACCCAGAAAATTATAAAACTATTGCAGTATTTCAAGCTTGTATTTCACACTGACAGATGCAGCAAATGCCGCAAATTTAGTATTTTGCCCAAAATGGGTGTTTTTTTTAATAACAGAATATAACAGCAGCATCTAATACTTGTATTTCACACTGACAGATGCTGCAAAGTCCTCAAATTTAGTATTTTGCCCAAAAAGTTATTTTTAACCCAGAATATTATTGCAGTATTTCAAGCTTTTGTTTCACACTTACAGATGCAGCAAATGCCGCAAATTTTGTATTTTGCCCAAAATGGGTGTTTTTTTAAACCCAGAAAATTATTGCAGTATTTCAAGCTTGTATTTCACACTAACAAATGCATCATAGGCCCCAGACGTAGGCCCAGTATTGCTAAAAATTGCAGTTTTTTTAAACCCAGAATATTATTGCAGTATTTCAAGCTTGTATTTCACACTGACAGATGCAGCAAATGCCGCAAATTTTGTATTTTGTCCATGCTACACTGGCCAGTCACAGCCATGCCATTAGTAGGCATGGCTGTGATGGCTTCTAAGGGCACACAAGTTAAACACTTGTTGATTGGCTGCTCTGCAGCCTTTCAAAAAGTGCCATTAACTCGCCGAACACCGAACCCGAACCCAAACTTTTACTGAAAAGTTGGGGTTCGGGTGCGGGGTCCAAAAATCCTAAAGTTTTGTATTACACTTTGTTTGCCTGTTACAATACTACTGCATTGTGGGTGGTGCACTGTATTGGGGGAGTGCAAAGCATCCTGGGAAAGAGAAGTCTCCAGTCTCCAGGACACATCAGCAGAGCATGTCTCCTTCTCAAACTCCACCATCCTTGTATAAGCATATCTGGTGAGAGATCTACCTTTGTTTCAGGGATATTAGGTTATGCAGAGCTGTTCAGCTAGTTGTAATTGTTACTCAGGGAGTTGTTATTACTGTTAGCTAGCCATGCACTCTTATGTACAGGCAGCCATTTTACTATGTGTAAAGTTTTACATGACTGTAAATGTTATAGTACATGCTATGCTATGCATTATACTTATACATGTTATTTGTACTCTTGTAGTTTTACCACACTTGTACAATATCTCACTCACGGGCATTGCGCAGAGAGCACAACCTGTTGATCTATAAACAAGTTAGACTACAAAGAACAGTCCTCTTATTTGGAAGACAGGAATGGTTTATGCTGAATTTCAGACTTCACACTGTGTAAACGTGTATAAAGACTGAACAACAGATATGTGCCCTCTCACAGTAGTTATGCCAGCATTGTGCCTCCTTCAAAGTAGTTATGCCCAGATATGTTCCCCCTCATAGTAGTTATGCCCAGATATGTGCCCCATCACGGTAGAGATGCCCAGATATGTTCCCCCTCACAATAGTATGCCCAGCTGTGCCCCCTCACAGTAATATGCTCAGTAGAGCCCCCTCACAGTAATATGCCCAGTTCTGTGCCCCCTCACAGTAATATGCCCAGCTGTGCCCCCTCATGGTAATATGCCCAGCTGTGCCCTCTCACAGTAATATGCCCAGTTGTATCCCCCTCACTGTAATATGCCCAATTGTACCCCCTCACAGTAATATGCCCAGCTGTGCCCCCTCACAGTAAAGTAATATGCCGAGCTGTGCCCTCTCAAAGTAAAGTAATATGCCCAACTGTGTCCCCCTCACAGTAAAGTAATATGCCCAGCTGTGTCCCTTCATACTAAAGTAATATGCCCAGCTGTGCCCCCTCAGAGTAAAGTAATATGCCCAGCTGTGTCCCCTTCACAGTCAGTAAAAAATAAAAATAAAAAATAAACTCCACATACTCATCTTGTTCCCCCAGCAGCAGCAGGATGATATGCAGATAAGCACGGCCCGCTAAGACCTGCAGTATGGAGCACAGGCGGGGGACAGACGGTTTTCTGCTTCATCATTACAGGCAGCTGTCTCTGCTTCCTATGGAGAGGTACATACCTCCCCCGTACCAGGACCGCGGGATAGCCACTGAAATACAGGCCTGTCTCACCGGATCCAGGACAGTTGGGAGGTATGTGATCACCTTACATCTCGCTTCAGTTTTATAGATGGAGATGACACAAAGGGGAAAATATCCTTACTTTACAAGAAATTTTTCTTTAGATGCTAAACTTTCTTAGACTTGATAAAATCTTAGACTCTCATCCAATATATTTTGATCAGAACACATCTGTGCCCGCCTACCCGTGCCAAGGTTGCCCTTAGTCCGGCAGGTAGTACTCTAAACCTACCTATGCCGTATGGGCATTTACATTAAGGAGGGCAGAACCTGCACATATAGTGTGCTGCTCCTAGTTACCTTTATGTGCACCAAGCAACCAATGAGAGGAGGAGCACGCACAGCTATATGTACCATCTAATCAAACTCGCGTGTGGGATAGGAGGGGCAAAAAGTGTACATCCGCATATTTCATTATCAAATCGTGCAGGATGTTTTGTATCTTTCTCTGTGATTTTTGCTATAAAGTCACCAGTTGTGTTTAAAAGCTACCCTTGGTGTATATATGTCCTGTGCATCCTAGACAACCCCTTTGAAGGGGTTATCTAGTAATTAATATTGATGACTCATCCTCAGGATAGGTCATCAATGGTCTGACACCCCAGCTGTTAGAAGAGGCTGGTGCTCTATGTGTGCTGCGGCCTCTTCATAGGGTATGTAATGTGACCGATGTAAGGTGACATGGCCATGTTTCAGCTCAGCCTCATTGAAGTGAATGGTGATCAACTGCAATACCAAGCACAGCCACTATACTACGTACGGCGCTGTGCTTGGAGACCTGCCAGAAGGCAGCTGTGCTCACTATACAGCTGAAAAAGCTAAGTGGCAGGGGTGCCAGAACACGCCACTGGCCAATGTCATAATGATGACCCATCCTGAGGATAGGTCCTCATTATCCATTCCTGGATAATTCATTCCTTTTCATTTTATTTGACCTTCTGTTGTGAGAAGTATTTTGTCAGGATCAGTTTTCAGAAACCTGGCTATAAATATGGATGATCTATTACCTGATAGCAAGCAGAGATCTATAAGAGACTGAGAGAAGCTGGGGAACTGAGTTGCAATGCACAGATGATAGAGAACATATGAGGATATGTCTGGCACAGAACTGGTTTATGTGGTGATGCTAGACGCTACAATTGTGCACCGGAAGATGTAAATTTATGTAATTAATGCGTGCTGGGCGCAGGGCGGCGGAGCGCTTGCGTGTAATTCCAGCTCAGCAGAAGATGAGTTCCTGCTCTCAGACTCTTATTTATAAATATCTCGAGTATTATTAAGTGGCCAGAGCAGCATGTTCTCTCCCACAAGTTCTCTGCACATTCGGAAATTAGACCCTTTAAGTTCTTTTCATTGTCGCGGAGAGGCCGGCGTCAGACGACTATTATACAGCGTTCTGCTGCTTACCGCGGCCTGTCTGTTTATCTGGATGTTACCAAAGCAAGTCCTCCTTGCAAATGACTAGTCTGCAGCAGCTGCCTCAAGTGCTCCATTTAGGGAGACGATGTTCTCCAAACCTATAAAGCTTCCACTACCCTAAATTATACCCCGACCGCTGCTTGAGCTAACGCAGCTTACAAGAGAAAAAAACTGTCCCCTCCCCCCTCCATACCCGCCAAGCTTCAAGTATCTCACTTTATGACTGATGCGAAAGCGTAAGCTAATCCTACGCTATTTACCATGGCTGGAGCTTAAACTTTACCAAAAACTTTCTCTAGTTTGTGTCATGTGAGCTGTTTAAGAACAAAGTTGCAGTTCGCTCAACTAACAAATTTGGATTTGGTCCAGCCCCTTCCCATACCTGTTATTACTTTTTTAAATGTTATTTACACAATTCACACCCAGAGCTGCATTTAGGATACCGGTGAGTACTTCAAGGCTGCTTCTCTGACATGCTAGTGATAGCCTATCCTTAAGATAGATGTTGAAGAATATTTAAAGGGACTTGCACACATTCCCTACAATTCACAATGTTCTCAACTTGCACAGAGCAGACACTCTAATCGCCTCTGAGGTTTGTTCCATATACATGTGTATATATGTGTTCTCCAGGCCGGGAATTCATCAGGACATGGTATTGATCGGTGACTTATCTTGATTGCATGTATATTCCTCCCACCTTCCACCTGCCCACGATAAACCTGCAAGCGAAGAACAGATGGCGCCTTATTGTTCCACGCGTCTGACTCCTGAGAAGCTTCTCTAATTCTTGTCATTATTACTTTACACATTTAAAAAATAATAATTTAGATGAGCAGCCGGTGTGACTGGTGTCAGGACTTCTGCTAGACAAAGGAAGGCACCTGCCGGGGAAATAGTGTCTCACCCCAGTATTAGCCTCTGTAATACATGCCGACAGAAAGCCAAGCACAAATTGTGGTGATCATGATGTGACATCAATCATTCTCTATAAGTAAAATAAAATATATGTGACCTTGAGACAATGCAGGTGACACGACTGAAACTATTGGATATACCGGTAGTTATGCCGTGGCAGCCCTGTTGCCCAGATGCCCCTCTGCTGCATAATAAGACAGAAGTGGTATCAATGGCAAGTCATGTTGTCAGTGTAATACTAAGGCCTCTTGCACATGAACGTAAGGGCTCCGTGCCCATGCTAAGGACCGCAGATTGAGATCCGTAATGCACGTCGACCAACTGTGGGGCAGCCGCATGCGGATTGCAGGTCCATTCCCTGGAATAGGCTCCACGATCCGTCCGTTCCGCAAAAAGATAGAACAAGTTCTATCTTTTTGCGGAACGGAAGCACGGAACGGAACACCACAGAAGCACTCCGTAGTGCTTCCTTGGGTTTCCGTTCCGTGCTTCCGTTCCATTCCGCACCGCATCTCCGGATTTGTGGCTGGTGAACTGTGTATTGCGGAACCGCCGTATGCAGCCCGCAGCACGGGCACGGAGCCCTTACGTTCATGTGAAAGAGGCCTAATAGCTACTGATTTGGCATTCAGCTTAGGCCTTTCTATCAGGTTGGGGGTAAAAGATCTGGACCACCCCTTTCCCAGTCCCCTAGCTCTTTTGAGAGGGACACTTTACTGCTGGGTCTGATTGGATTTGTATATTAGCCCCAGCAATTGATAAGTCAGGTGCGAGACCCTAGAGGGAGAAGGTAAGATAACTTTTAATCTCTTATGGGGTCATGTATTTTCTGCACACAAATCCGAGGGCGACACTTAGATTTTTGCCTCAGATGTGTTGTGGGTGTGCAGCAGATCCACAGCAGATTCACTCCGTGTTTCTATCTGTAAGTGACATGGTACTTATTTATGCAGAGGATTTTTTTTTGCAGTATGGATAAAAATGCTTGCAAAAATTTTCCCTAGAATGTGAACGGGGTAAACAGATGTGAAGAAGGGGGTTGTGATGTGGGAGTTAACCCACTGCCTTACGGCCACGTGCACACAACTATTGGTCTGCATCCGATCAGCATTTTTCATATCAAAAGATGCAGGCTGCACACCATGCGCTGTGCGCCTCTGTATATCTGTTCTGCGGCCCCGCAAAGAAGACAGAACATGTCCTATTCCTGTCTTTTTTGCGGACAAGGATAGGACATTTCTACAACAGTTTAAAAAGAAATGGAGGCTTGCACATGGCCAGTATCTGTGTTTTGCGGATTTGTGATTGAAAATAACAGATATACTATGTATTGCCTGGTGCAAGGTTTGAGGAGGCAGTGTATGTCTTTAATAATTCATGTCAGGCTCCACCTCTATAGGCCCTTTACTACTGTAAAAAATGTATCAGTTTTTCCTGCAGTGTTTGTTTAAATGGAAGCTGTCAGCACTTTTGAGAATGCTAACAGCAGACAGCACTAGGAAGAAGCTGAGGAAAGCATGACTAACATACCTTTTGTGCAGTTCTTATTATCAGGAGTAGTGAGAATATGAACTTTTAGTCTGCTAGATTCTGATTCTTAAAGGGGTTGTCCGATTACAACAACTTATCCTCTAGGGTCCCCCACCTTTCACTAGAACGGGACCTGTGCTACCTGTTTGAATGGACCAGCAGACACACCTATGCTTGACAAAGGCTGTTTTGAGCCGAAACGTTGCATCCGGATTAAATTCCATTGGATGTGCTGTCTCCAGTTTTTTTTTGTTTGTTTTTTCTCATCTCTTGTTATGTACGCTGGATTGGGGGTATTTTTTCCACCCCCCGGAGCCGTGCACCCACCGCACCGTTACTAAGGAGTGCTGTTCATCCCTGTTTTTCACACCTATGTGTCAGTCACTGCATTAAACTCTATGGGATTGCCAAAGCGGTCAGCTATCTTGGCAGCCCCATAGAGATAAATGGAACGAGAGTGTGCATATGTCACCGCTGCTGTCCAGTGGCTGGACTCCAGAGGATCAGACACCTATCTTCAATCTTGTAGATGCTGGAACAATGAAGTGCATTTTGCTCTCTGCATTGGGCTGCTTTACAGCCTCTTCCCTCTGCTCTGAGTGACAGCTGTACTGCTATCCTGGTTGGATGCTACCACTCTCACTCAGAGCACAGGCAAGGGGCTGTGAAGAAGCTCAACTTAGAGAGCACCTCACAGTAGAGTTCTTCCTCCAGCGCAATTTGGCAGAACAAGAAAAGTTCATATTCACACTACTCATAATGAGAAAAGCTCCAGAGAAGATATGTTTTCACTGCTCTCCCCAGCCCCTACCTAGTGCTGTCAGCAGTTTAGCATGGTCGAAACTGCTGACAGACTCACTTTAAAGGGGCAGGAAACCATACATTATGATACTTGGTGATGTTGGTAGAGTGGTTTCTTTCTGTCCAAGTAGCTTATAATTAAACCTGTTGTTCACCATCACTGCTGGGCCATAAGTCACTCCTTCATGGCCCTGATCCTATTCTTAAGAACAGCCCCTGCCATCTACCCCCTGGGCTCATGCCTCTCCTCGTTATCATTTTCCTTCATACATAAAAAGGATAATTTTCCTTCTTTTGATACTTTGTTGTCTCAAGATCCAAACAACATAAAATGCAGCGTTTGTTTAATTACGTGTCATCACCTAGAACATGAGGCTCTAATCTCTGCAGGAGACTGATTAATAAATAGGAGGATTACAGCGCTCCGCCGGATCCCTCCTAAAGTTTAAACTTTCTCAGTTTGAACTAATTTAAATGATTAAGTGTTTAGTTAAAAAAATAAAATAAAATAAAAACTACAATTAATACAATTAATTGTTTGTGATATGTGAGTGGTAATTGTCCGACCACTGATGCCTGGCGCTTCACTTGGTGCTAGATGTTGGTGCTTGGGCAGATGTAGATGAAGTGGTGGTTGTCTGGATCATTTCTGATACTTCTGGGGTTTCCCTAGTGGGATGTACCCTGTTCCAAGTAAGTTTTCCACCCACCACTACAAGTTGTCTTGCCTAATGTTTTTTTTTTCCCCATAGAGTTAAAGGACAGATGCCAGTAATAGAATAACCTGTGGGGTCTTAAGTGGGTAAATTCCCCTTTTCTGTACTCAGTTCCTCAGCAGCAATCCCAAAAGTTTGGACGCAACATTATATACCATATCTGCTCTACCTAGTGATACAGTTACATGGTAATAACCTTCGGTCTTTATCACATTAGATGTATCCAATTTCGGCAACTGGGATTTTCAGGCAATGCTCACCTATCATTATCGCCATGAAGGCCTCAGTCTGCAAAGATTGCAACCCTAATTCTTCACTTGGTGCCTGATCCTATGAAAAGCAGCTACATAGGATATGGCTGTATTCCTTATTTTGTAAGGTACTCCATAAGAAAGGAAGGAAGCGTTGAACTTAAGACCGGCCCTAAAGACCCAATAATTTACTTTTATACAATCAATTGACCAAACCAACTATATGGCCAGGATGGAATGTCCCCTAATAACAGACTTGGTGACATGTTGGCTTCTTGATCAAGCAATGATAAAATAAATGAAGGATCCTGTGACGAATACTGTACCCCGACTGACGTCGGACGTCAAATACGTAGAGCCAGCGAGATACGGTATGGTCACTGGTTACCAAAGCATGACGTTACGCCGTCCCTGAGGAGCAGGTGCAATGAGCAGGACACTGGTACAGTGGGTCAGCTATGCAGTGGGTCACAATATGTGTATTTAAGTTTATAGTTTAGGAGTAGAGGAGGGTTTCTCCCAGAATGATCTACTGAAGATTGGTAGTTGTAGGACTGAACAGACTAAGCTGAGTACTAGGGACCCCAGGTTTGCATTCTCCTTTAAGTACAGTCCCATGGCAGAGCCGATCCGCTCTGTAATATTTAAAAATTGGGACATTTTAAGGAGAGATGCAACACTAAATGAACTTACTAAACAGAAGCCACTTATTTCCTTTAGACGGAGCCACACTATCAAGGATAGACTCGTAAGAAGTAGATTTCAGCCTACTAGAAATAACAATTGGCTCAAGAGCAACTTACCTAAAGGCAATTTTAGATGCGGCAGCTGTTCACTATGCCCCTATAACTCCCAAAAGAAATATATCAAGTTTGCAGGGACCCAACACAGAATTAACAGCTTTATCAACTGTCGGAGCACTTATGTGGTGTATTTACTGCTGTGCACTTGCGGGCGATTCTACATTGGGAAAACCATCAGGTGTCTATTTGAAAGAGTAAGGGAGCACTTCAATTCTATTAAAACAGGCAAGGGTTGCCCAAGATTTATCGATCATGTAAGGAATGCCCATGGAGGCAATGTTGATTGTATCTTCTTCACTGGTTTGGAGACTGTATCCACCCCTCTGCAGGGCGGGGATAGACACCGCCTCCTGCAGAGGGAAGCCAGGTGGATCCTGCGTACACATGCTCTGGGTGAGCTTGGACTGAATAACAGGAATGATCTCAGACCCTTTGTATAGACACATATGTAACATCATGTATAAATATATTGCTGAATGCTTATAACTATTTTGTTACATGTACACAGTTTTGTATTTGATCTTACCCCACGGTGCGGACGCAGTCTTGTTGTCTATTTCCATGACAACAGGCTGCACCGGCATTTAAAAGGGAGGATGTGTAAGCACGCAGTGACGCACAGCTCGAGGAAGCGTGTGTAGCGCGAAACGGCCGTCGCTGTTTAATGCGTACTTTGGAATTGTCCGCCCGATGCTACACTTGATTCATGGAATAAACCACAACTATTTGCAACACACTGGTGAGTGCCGCTGTCTACTTTCTCTTCTACACTGTAAGTTTATAGTTTGTTTGTGACGCCAATTGCAGCTTGCGCAGGTACTGTAGCAGGGCCCTTTAAGATGTTATAACTCACGTACCATGTGAGGAATGCCAGAGGGGGATAATGTCTCTGTATAGCAGATAGGGTAGTGTCAAAGGTGTCTCCTACCTTGGTACGGCTGGACTCCTGGATCCTGGCTCACTTGCAATAAATTGAGTGTTGTTAATAGGAGTAATTGAGGAACTTTGGTAGCAGTAAATGAGATCCAGACTTGGAGCATAATGCAACTTGTCTTTACTGAATAGCAACAGAAATCCAAACGAGTTACAGCAGTAGTCTTTAGGTCCCAGCAGGTATTGGCAATATGGGGCAGGAATCTATATATATTCTGCTTCTTGTCATATGCCTAGGGAATCTGGCAGGTATCTTTCTTCTGCTCTGTCTTTCTTCTGCTTGATGTGGGCCTGACTAGCTGAGGAGGAATTTGGCTTCTCCTGGACTCTGGATAAGTAGTACTCACAGGACTGCTCGCAGGGAATGAGTCTTCCTGGAGAGCTGTAGTTCTGGAGGTGTTGCTTGGTTGTCACCAGCTGAGGTAGATGACTCAGACTGGGAAGATGGATCCTTGGCCTCAGCCGAGGCTGGATCCTAGGTTGGGATCCCTGTAACTGGGAGCTCCTACCAACACAGCCTACCCCTAGCTGGGGGGCTGGAACACTAACTTAACTTCCTTCTCCTCCTCATGAGACGGGACATGGGAACAGCCCACTTCTGCTCACACAGGGGAGACTAGGCTGGAATGAACTATTCCAGTCTAGGTATACTAAACTGGCTATATACCTGATCACACATTGCCGCCACCTGCTGGTGTACAGGGAAATTACAGCATGATATATGAAACTGGCATAGAATATATATATACAGGGAAATCCAATGTTAGATTACACAAGATGACAATAAATATACACCTGACATGTTGTAGCAGGGAGACAGAGTTTAGTGACATACTCTGGGATGTTACACAGGTAAGGTCAGCTTGGTACAGTGTTCACGACTCCTCCTGTCCACATGGGCACAGAGAGGCAACAATCTGAGAGAGCCTTTTCACTGCCCCGGTGAAACAGCGCGTTCTCAGCCCGGGTATACTGCCACCAGTTTCTTGTTTGATATAAGCCTGGTCTGCTAAAGGGATTATATAGGGTAAGAAACCAACCCGCAGTAGCATATTACTAGGCCAAAACATGGACGTGGGGATTCGTGATCGATATACACGGACAGCACAAGATAAAATTAGATATTTAATTGCCTTAAGGGCGCACCAGACGTAACACAATATACACAAAAAGAATATATACAGTGGTCTGAGGTTACAAATACAGATGGCGTGGTACAAACAGGGTTAAGCAGAACAAAAATCAGTTTACCAGGTATAGGAGTCCTTTGGGTTGTGATGAGTTCTCAGCTGTGGTCACATGGGAAGCAGTGATGTCAGCTGGTTGCAGGTTCCTCTAAAAACATGGCACGATGTGACCTCCCTTCAGAGAAAGACCCGCCCGCTTGCTGGCACAAGCCTTATAACCTGTAGCCGGCCCCTCCCCTCCAGGCCTCTGGGAGGGGTCCACCCCCCTTTGCTGGGCTGGCAGCACATAAGCCACAAAACCGATTAGGGCTCATGGCTCCAGAATGTCGCAGGGAGCTGGTTCTGGGACCAATGGATCCGGCTGGGTTCTGGCTACCAGTAGAGTCCAAGCATGGTACCGTTATTTGGTTTTTGTGGGGAGATATGTATATCTCCCCTCCCTGGCATCCTACAACCAACCTATGACCACTGGCCTGTTCTCAATGGCCATAGGGACACAAATATGCATCTGGTTTATGTCTGTGATGGACGGGCGATTCATAATTCCTTATGAATCGCCGTTTCCATGATGTCTGATAATGTTCATTAAACTGGGGAATGGTCTAGACCCACTGCAGAGAGGTTTTTCCTATTCCATTAGCTGGGTTCCTGGCTGAATGGAGGTGAGAAACAAAGGTAGCCTGCAAGAAGTTCTCTGCCTTTTGGCTGGGCTTTGAAGCAGGCCCCCGCTGTTGAGTTCACTACCTCTGCTATCTCACATACGATGGCTGGTGTGGGAACATGGCTGACATAAAATAATTATCCATATTCCTCACAGATCCACATACTCAATCTCCTTATGATTCTATCATTTTGAAATTCCGTTCTCCCAGCAATTGGCAAAAGAGAATCTTAGGTACCCAAAGAATAACTATGCAGCCTCATGAGTATTATGGTTACGTATTCTCCCATAGGAGTCAGTGCTATGCACATACACCTCTCAATTAAATTGGGGATACTGTGGCACTGCATTTTTACTATACACTGGAGATTCGCCATTTCTCTCTGTCTACCTATGATGCCAAACAGGTGTGTCTACATGTGCCGGGCCATTAGGCTTTTCTGCGGCAGGCCTTTCCCACTTGATCTCTGGTCATTTGCAGCAGCCGTGGCTCAGACAGCAGAATGTTGTGCATGTCCACCTCCCTCTCTCTCTTCTTCTCCTTCCTACGGAGCATGATAAGACAAAGTCAAAATCAATAGTTAATTAACATCACAGCTGCCTAGGAACAAAAGAGAAGAAAAATGATACTGTGTATAATACAGAGATTGTGTTAAATGTTTGTGCGGCACAATGCAGCCGCCGCTCCTGATAATAGTCCCAATGTGTCCACAGCTTTGAGAGGCTGATAATTACTTGGTGAACTCTCAAGGTTAGAGAAAGAATTCACCTCATACTCCTTCATTGCTCTCGAGAGCAGAGCAGTGAACTGTATGGAGCAACAGGTTACCTTTTCATTACATATACTGTACCATTAGCTAGAATATAACTGTTAAGCATGGTTTTAGGGCTGCAGCTATCGACTATTTTGTAATTGAGTATTCTATTGATTAATCCAACGATTAATTGAGCACTCTAATAGCAAAAAACTGATTAACACGTAGGATACCAACTCCATATACAGTATGTACGGTGCTGGGAACTGGGTCAGATATCCCAGCGCCGTACAGCTACGGCACGCTGATCGGGCAGGTGCAGGAGCTGCGCCAGCCCGATCAGCTGCAGGGGTCCGGTGTCAGAGCATTAACCCTTGCTCTGCCACTGTCAGTGCTGACCGAGGCACGTGCGGTATCCTGATGGGTCCTCGTGTCCATCGGGTCCCTGTGCTGATGAAATGGGGACACGATTGCTTGGACGGCAGCCCGATGCCTTCCTTAGGTATCGTGGCCTGCCATCCGTGTCAGCCTGTGAGATCCAGCCCCCTGGATCTCACAGGCAGGAAGGCTGTAAGTGTACACTGGTAATACACTTACAGCCAATGCATTACAATACAGAAGTATTGTAATGCATTGAAAAGGGGATCAGACCCCCAAAAGTTGAATTCCCAGAGTGGGACAAAATAAATTAAGTAAAAAAACATGTAAAAAAATAAAGTTTTACAAAAACATTAAAAGTTTCATCCTTTTCCCAAAATAAAGTTAATATTTTTTTAAAAAAATAGGCACAAAGAGAAAAGTAGATATATTAGGTATCGCCGTGTTCATATCGACGGGCTCTATAAAAATATCCACCCCGCCAGGTGAATGATGTAAAAAAATAAAGAAAAACAGTGCCAAAACTGGTCACCTTGCCTCACAAAATGTGTAACACCAAGCGATGCCAAAAAATAAAAAAATATATGGCTTTCAGCAAATAGCAGCTTAAAAACAAGATTTTATTCTGTTCAAAAAGGCTTTAACTGTGTAAAACTTAACAAAAATAAAGATGATAGACATATTGGGTATAGCCGCATCCATAACAACCTGCTCTATAAAAATATTACATGAGATGGCCCATCAAGTGAATGCTGTAAAAAATTTATAAGAAACTATGCCAAAACAGCCATTTTTTGTCATCTTGCCTCACACACAAGTCCTGCCATGTGCCCCCACAGCAGTTTACCACCACATATGAAGTGTTGCCGTATTCAGGAGAAAATGGGTAACAAATTATGGGGTGCTTTTTCTCCTGTCACCCCTTGTGAAAATTAAAAATTTTGGGACTAAAGCAGCATTTTTGGGAAGAAATTAAACTTTTCATTTTCACAGCCAAGTGTTTCCAAATTCCTTAAAACGCTTAGGAGGTCAAAGTGGTCAGTACCCCCCTTAATATATTCTTTAAGGGGTGTAGTTTGCAAAATAACTTTTTGAGGGTTTCCATGATAGGGGGTACGTCAGGGTCTTTTCAAATAGAAAATGGTGCCTAAAAACCATTCTAGCAAAATCTGCTCCACTGCCACGTCCCCATAGAGCAGTTTAACACCACATATGGGGTATTTCTGTAAAGAAACAAGTGATTAACATAAAAAATCTACCAAAAAAGTGAAATTTTGAAATTTCACCCCCATTTTTCTCTAATTCTTGTGGAACACCTCAAGGGTTAACAAAGTGTATAACATATTAAGAATGTTAAGTAATAAATATTTTATGAGGTATCACTTTCTGTTTAAAAAGCAGAGAAATTGAAACTTTGAAAATTGCGAATATTTCATAATTTTTTGTAAATTTGGGATGTTTTCATAGATAAAGGTGAAATATATTGACTCAAATTTATGACTGTCGTGAAGTACAATGTGTCACGAGAAAACTCTGAATGGCTTGGATAAGTAAAAGCGTTCCAAAGTTATTACGACATAAAGTGACACATCAGATTTGCAAAAATTGGCCTCAGATTTAAGGTGAAAAGTGGCTCAGTACTTAAGGGGTTAAAAGAACGTATTTCTTTAAAAAAAAGAATGGTCCTCCGTGCCATTAGGTTACCCTATGCCATCAGGCTCCCCCCTAGTACCATAAGCTGCCCACTTAATGCCACCAGCTGCCCCTTCACTGCCATCAGCTGCCCCCTCAGTACCACCAGCTGCCCTCTCATTGCTATCAGCTTCCCCCCAGTGCCATCAGCTGCCCCTAGTGCCATCAGCTACCACCCAGTGCCATCAGTTTCCACCCCTACTGCCATAAGCTGCACTCCAGTGCCATCAGCTGCCCCCTCAGTGCCATCAACCGCCCCCTCTGTGCCACCAGCTTGCCCCCAATGCCATCAGCTTGCCCCCCAGTGCCACCAGCTTGCCCCTCCAGTGCCACCAGCTCCCCCCAGTGCCATCAGTTGACTCCCAGTGTCATCAGGTGCCCCCCAGTGCCACCAGTTTGCCTCCCAGTGCCACGAGTTTCCCCCCAGTGCCACCAGGCTCGGACTGGCCCACAGGGGTACAGGGGAATTCCCCGGTGGGCCCCTGAGCAAAGTGGGCCCCTAGTCTCCCACCCCCTTCACAAATGGCATATAACACAGTAGACTTACTGGATTTCATACATATATTCAATGTACAGCACTTCAACCAGCCGATGTTCATATAAAAAACTTGTTAGATTATTTATTATATTTGAATGTATCCATATGATGGGCCCCCAAAATAAATTTTACTGGTGGGCCCTAGGTACCCCAGTCCGACACTGAGTGCCACCATCTGCCCCCCAGTGCCACCATCTCCCCCTCCTAGCCAAGTCCCCAGAGCCAGTGAAATAAAATACCTCTCCTTTAGGGGCGCCGCTCCACAGCTCGTCCTTCTTCTTCTCCCTGTCATCCTGATGTCACACAGCGTCAGGTCATAGTACACGCTTACGTGCACTATGTCCTGACGATGTGTCAGAAGAAAAGTGCAGCACAGTGCGGGTCGGCGGGTGACCACGGAGCTATGAGTATTAGCAAGCGCTTCACTCCCGCTCCGTGGTCTCAGGACACAAACGAGTCCTTGATGCAAAAAATTTGCATTGAGGATTTTTTTGTCAAATTACTTGATTCAATTGAGTAATCGTTTCAGCCCTACATGGTTTATGGCTTCACTGGAGACATAGAAACATCTGAGAATCATCTCAATTAGTGTTATGGGTCACTTACTGCCCATTTGTAGCTGTATCAATCTGCATGTAGTGACCTCCACCTACGGGTGGCTGTTGGCAGACAGAAGTTTACAATTTAGGGGGCAGAATGAGCATTACCAAAAGCTTTGAGAAGTGGATTGCTTTCCACTTTGGCACTCGGATGACCAATTGACATTGGGTAGCAGTTCTGCCACCACCTTTTAACTCTTTTATTTTCAGTCCCAGTCTAGACCTTCTTATGGCATGACCCACTATCTGGGGGATGAGTTGAGCATGATGCCATCACCTTGTCTTGAGAACAGTGGAAAAAAGTTTCAGTTAGTCAGCAGCAGAAACAAGAGTATTCACAATGGGGTCATTGGAGCAGGGAGGGAGAGCAGGGGTGGGTACCACGGCAAAACACCAAAAGTGTATGATAAACCCAGCATCCAAAATCTTGCAAAATCTTAAGGCTTTATTTCAATACTCATAAAGTCAATATTCAGACAACACAGAGAATTGCTAACACGTTTCACGCCAAATATTTTACATGATTTTGCATATCTGGACGAATAGCCTAAGTGAGCTACAATTTTTCTCCAAAAACGAAATATTCCAGGCATCAATTGCCCCAGCAAATGGACGCATGTTAATCTGTGAGAACAAAGAAGTGGTACTGTGCATCTGTCACATATCACATATATCAGAATCCAAGAGAAGTGTCAGTCATATATCTCATCATGTAGAACAAGAGAAGTAATACAATGTGCCTTTTAAATGACCAAGCACAACGAACAAGTGAAGTAGTGTATTGCGTTAGGCTACTTTCACACTGGCGTTCGGTGCAGATCCGTCTTGTATCTGCACAGACAGATCCGCACCGATAATGCAAACGCTTGGATCCGTTCAGAACGGATCCGTTTGCATTTTTCATAAAAAAAAAGTCTAAGTCAAAACGTCTTGGCTTACATTGAAAGTCAATGGGGGACGGATCCGTTTTCAATTGCACCATATTGTGTCAGTGAAAAACGGATCTGTCCCAATTGACTTACAGTGTAAGTCAGGACTGATCCGTTTGGCTCCGCATCGTCAGGTGGACACCAAAACGCTGCAAGCTGCGTTTTAGTGACCGCCTAAAAAACCACAACGGAGACCAAACGCAGCCAAATTGATGCATTCTGAACGGATCCTTATCCATTCAGAATGCATTGGGGCTGAACTGATCCGTTTTGGGCCGCTTGTGAGAGCCCTGAAAGGGATCTCACAAGTGGACCCAGAAACACCAGTGTGAAAGTAGCCTTAGTCAGATTTCTTACCATACAGACCATGAAAAATTGTACTATATAGCTGTCAGATAGATATCCCAGCACAAAAGGAAGTGGCAATGTGCAAAATGTTTGTCTTAAGCTGTGACTTTGTGGGAACAATCGGACCACACAATAGCTAAATGTAGAATGTGCTGATTTATTATTGTGAACGGCATCTGATGAGAAATTTGCATTTTGCTTGTCTCTATTTTTATGTGCGAGATGTGTGAACCGCAGTACAAGATCAGCAGCTCCGGCATCAACACAAGTTCAGAACGTCAACAAATGTCTCAGTTCAGGACTAGATAATCACACAAATACTGGACCTGCTGCAATAACCCTCCAACAGCTGTAATAGTGGCTGAATTATCATCAGGTAGCTCTGAAGCTGTTATTGAATATGACATTTAAAGGACTGTCCAGTTATCTATTCACACAGTACTGACTGCTGTAAATTGTAATCGGATTCTGAGGGAAATTGGAAATTCCCCAAGTATCTGCTTATTCTGTCTATATGGAATGCTGCACAGAACCACTTCTCTTCTCCTGTATGCTGGGTCTAATTCTTTGTATCTGCTTTAGTCCTCATGCACACGACTGTATGTATTTTGCGGTCCACAAAAAACGGATCTGCAAAAAAAAAAAGTTTCATGCATTATAATATCCTGATTGCTGTTGTAAACCATTTGAAGACTGTTCCATGCGTATATACAAATAACATCTAGCTTTTCAGTTTAAATCTGTTTAACGCATCTGTCTACCATTATTTACTCAGTAGAGAGTTGTTGCAACCTAGTCTGTTTGTCCACCTGCACCTCATATTAGAATAAAGCGCGAGGATGTGCCGCAATAGTGAGGCGTCACAGACATCTGAAAGCAGACTGCTGCAATAAGCCATGGCTAGTAGAAGTCATCATGGAGGTGTGGGACAAATGGAAAAGAAAAAGAATGATAAAGGGGTAGAATTTTTCAATTAATGGAATGACAATCAGGTATGAGTGACCTGTTTTATGTAAAGATCAGGGATCTATAAGTCTGATCTTCACAACACATGAAAATATTCTAAAGAGGTTGAGCTCAACCAATCCACAGTCAGACAGACCTCAGTACAATTCTTCCCACATAACGATGTATGGATTAGGAAAGGATGGGAGTTATAGCCCTCTTCTCTCTCTATCTGTCTCAAGTCTGTTCCTGCAAAATCTATGGTGGGAAACCATACTTTTACAAAGGTGGCTGTAATGTTCACTGAGGGATACAGTGTTTTTAGAGATATGAATGGCTAGGTCAGGAGTGGCCAACCTTACAGACACAAAGAGCCAGAAAAAAAGAACCAGAAAAAAAACACGTATGACTGCCAGGAGCCACAAGCTATACGTTTGCACAAATATGCGTGCACACGACAGTATTACTGCAATTGAGTTAGCAAACATTTAAATGTGCATTTAAACCACCTTTCCTACCTGTAGTGTAGACAGCTTTAGTGAGGATTCTGGCAATCTTTGTTTTTCACAATGTGTTTCAAGATTTCTCAGATCACACCCTCATGCTCAGATGACACCCTCATACTCAGATGACCGCCCATGCTCAGATGACCGCCCCATGCTCAGATGACCGCCCCATGCTCAGATGACCGCCCCATGCTCAGATGACCCCCCATGCTCAGATGACCCCCCCATGCTCAGATGACCGCCCCATGCTCAGATGACTGCCCCATGCTTAGATGACTGCCCCATGCTCAGATGACCCCCTCACCCCCATTCTGAAATAATGTGTGTGTGGGGGGTGATTTGACATAGAGGAGATGTGAGCATGGGGTGTCTGATTTTTGGTGTCTCATGTGAGCACTGGGGAGGCTTATTTTGTGGGTCTGATGAGGATTTGGGGGTCTTATCTGAGCTCATACTACCCCCATGTCACAAAAGACCCCCGTGATCAGTACTTTAATAAAAAAAAAAAAAACAGTGTAGGAGGCTTATCCTACCTCTGCTGCCACAGATTTGAGGACTGCGGCGTCCTCTCCACAGTCACCTGACATGCACAGTGTCAGGTCAGAGCGCGGGCCTCCACGTATTAAGGGGGGTGCACTGCGCCACCAATGACAATTAACCTTTAATACAGATACAGGAGGCAGGTGCCGGCAGAATCACATAGCCGACACCTGGCCTCTATGACGGCGCTGCGATCCACGGCAGTTACCCCTCAGGTGCGACACCTAAGGGGTTAACTGCCACGGATCTCAGCTACCTCTCATAGAGGTCGGGTGCAGGCTATATGATTCTGCAGCCAGCACCCGCCTCCTGTATTTGAATAAATGAGTGAGCTAACTTCATTGGTGGCAGTGGCCACAGCCCATCTCCTCCTCTTCTCTCTGTGTTCTCATTGGTGGCAGCAGCACAGGTGGGAGTGGGGGACTGCTTCCTTCTTCCTTCTCCCCTGTGCTGCTGATATTTTGATACCTGCGACATCCCTGGCCCGCTCCCCTGCGAGCCGCATATGTAGAGGAGAGCGCTCTCCTCCGAGAGCCGCAAATGAAGATGCAAGGAGCCGCATGCGGCTTGCGAGCCGTGGGTTGGCCACCCCTGGGCTAGGTCATGTCCAGGTATGAAGGGTTTAAGACAGTGTCCCTCACTAAAGTCTTTACAGCTTTTGGTAGCAGGCTACCTTATTGACTCCAATGCTCAGCTATGCATATTCTAGGTTTTTCATGTTCTCTCCTTTCTCTTTCTCCTTCTCTCGTTTTGTTGATCATGCAGAGATTGACTGTAGCTTTTTGGGCCTAAGAAAGTGAACACAAGTCACAGCTTCCTCTCACTTCCAAACTCTCCCTATCACTGACTAGACCCAGGGGTGGAGCCAGTTCACACCTAACCTCCTGCAAGGACTGAACCAGGATTGTTAATGCTGGCTGTGCCATCCATAGACAGTATGGTTATACTGGGTGCTTTACATATGATAAAGAAATGAATAAATTTGCACATACTCCCTTGCTTTCGGTTAACACACATCAAGAACTGCTCAAGTTATGTCAATCATAATTAAAAATTGAACATGCATTGTTTTGTTTTTGTATAGAAGGAAGATGGGCCCTGAGAATTAGTTCCACTTGTGGTACCAGCACGACTTCACTAGTTCTAGAGTGTATGTACAGGTCCTTCTGCAGAGCAGCAGTACACAGTTGGAGTCAGGGTTGATGGATTCCAGGTGTAAACACCAGCATCTGGCTGAGTGGAGGTTTCAGGTGACAATGGGAGATGATTAACTTTAATTAAAACTTTTAATTAACACATTGAAACATTTCATAAACTCTCCCTGATGTAAATGTTGCGAGTGTGATTTTGACTGCTCAGTAGCATACAATGAATGAAAGATGAAACCCGTCTCCTTTGCCACTTCCTGAACCAACGTTAATTTCTTGGATGCTACTGTTCACCATTATTGATTATGATTTTTATGGTGAAGTATATTAATGTGTTTATGTGGCAGCCACAAGGTGGTGGAGGAAAAGCTTATCTATCAGACTTCTCCACTGGGCAGTGATAAAAGGGGCAGTGTTCTGGCCATAGTGGGTGGGCTAAAGCCCTGAAGGTGTCCACAAAGCAGACCTAAAGCCTGACAGATTCACATTTAATGCAGTTAATGAAAGTATATGAGGCCCGGGCAGCAGGCGCTGTACGTCGTTAGCAGGTTTATTAATAACCTAATAAACATAATCCCTTGCTGCAGCTTTTATCTGTAAAATACCTTATACCAGAGAGGTGAGAAATAGTGGGACTTTAATTGAGGAGGCTGTTTTTCGGGAAGGTGCACCACCAGTTTTATCGCTCCAGTTATTGCAGACATTTAAGATGTGGAGTTTATTGCTGCCTTTTTTATGTCTTTGAGGATCATCACAGCTTCCTCTACAGAAATCAGAATCTTCAGGAGACAAATCAAAATAGGACTTCTTACTTATTAGAGTTACCGTACCTGGGGAAATGGAAATCATGTTGCCATGTATTGACATCCTGCTCTGTTTATGCTTATTCACATTTCTACAAGTAGCACTGCAGTAAAAACATAGGGGACAGACAACCCTATCTGAGACTCTGATAAGACAGCAGGTGGATTCCAGACTACCTCAGACTCCAATACACAATGCAGCTAGGCTAGAGTCATTGATTATTAATGTGTCCTAATGGAGAACAGCTGGAGTGGAGAGTAAAGCATGCACAAAGGAGTAGTTTGAGCCTTTGATGAGACAGAAGATGGATCTCAGACTAAGAAGTTATGCACACGACCGTATCCGTTTTGTGAACCACAAGTTGAGGATCCAGGCCTTGTGCATGAATGCTTTTTTTTAAAATTATCCTGTAGAAATTTCCTATCCCTGGCAGCAAAATGGACCATGGAAAAGGCATAAGGATGCCTTAACAGTGTTAAAATGAATGGGTCTGCATCCATACCAAAAAATGTGGATCGGATGCAGACCGAAACAAAGTGGTGTGCATAAGGCCTAACCCCAAACTCCAATAGACACCTAGTGATGCAGAACCAAAAGTTAGCTTAATATAACAAATATCAGTGATGAAGCCTCTAGAGGTGAACACTTACATATTAGAATGCCTACATCACAGCAGATTATTTGACATCCATCTACCAATAAGCTTGAAAAGGGTTTTCCCCGCTCCCAATACAGATGACCTATCCTCACTATAGGTCATCAGTATCCGATTGGTGGTGATCTGACACCTCGCACCTCCAACAATCAGCTGTTTCTTGCAGGTGCTGGAGCTGGAACTACCACAGCTCCACTGAAAGTGTAATGGCCTTGCTGGGTTATGTCAGCTCAGCTCACATTCCAGTGAATAAGGACATGTCATCTGTATTGGGATTCCAGAAAACCCTTTTAAGTTTCAAATCTCTCCTGTATGACAAAGGTATAGACACAAGAAACTTATGCACACATCATTAAATCAGTAAAAGCCCCACTCCTCAAATATTTTGTATCCTCAGTTCCCCTTCATTGTCATGTACCAGGTTCCAGCAGTAAACAGTGACTCGTTGCGTGAATCGTTGTGTATCTACATCTAAGTGGATATTATTTTTGGTTCAATGTCAACTTCACGTCTGCTACAAAACTGCAGATTTTATTATTGGGCGAGCAGTGATCATACAAGGACCTGAGACAAGTGGCGGCAGCAGCAGCTGGAAGCTCTGGCAAATGTCAAGATCATTCTCTGGCTAATATTGTTTTGTAATCTTGTCTTTGGTGATGGACAACTTGTTGACATTTATTGTGAAGGAAAATCTCATGAAGCAGATGTTTAATGCAGACATTTTACTGGAGACATTGATCAATAGAGAAAAAAAGTTTCTGATAGGTGAGGGAGTGGGAACCTGCCAAATACCACCCAAGTATTGGCCTCTGGCAATGGACTGCTTAGAACGTAACCACGACTCACGGTTGTTCTTTCGGGTTTGTAGAGTCCACACCATCAGTTGATAATTGGAGAACACAAACCAATCACAGAGCTGAGATCATTTCATAATTATTTTAACTTTGCAAATTTGCAGTTTCTGTTTTTAAACTTTATTGTGGTGGGTACAAAGGATTGAACTAAATCTGAGTAAAAATGGAGGAGCAGAGAAGAAACAAAATGTTGGTGTTAGAAGAGGATGGTGGAGCATGTATAAAAGATAAGTGGATTTTGGATCATTGGTGGGAGAGAGAACAGACATAAATATATGAGACAAGGATTTAAACGGGGTGGGATGGGATGAAATACTGCTTGTGGGTGGGAATTTCAGGTCATTTTGGGTGGATTCCAGGGTAGTCCAAGGGGCAGGACTTATATGTTTCAAATTTCATGTTGGTAAGTATGATACAATATGACATGGATGGGAGTAATAAGAGATATAGATGGTACTTGGAGGGAATTCTGGGAGAATATGAATGAAAGAGAGGAGGGACATAGGTGGGGTTGGGACGAAATACTGGTAGGACATTAATTGAAGAGAGGGACACATATGGGACTGCTAGGACATGGACAGAAAGAAAGGAGGGACAGAGATAGGACTGGAATGAGCACCAGCCCCAGATGGGCGGAACGGAGGATGGGCGTGGTAGTGGCTCTAGCTGTAACAGTCGATTATAGTGGCAATCCTTATACTGATGCTTCCTATGGCCAGAGCAGTGAAAGGAGGGCACACAACCTGATGTTGGGGCTCCTGCCTGATGGTGAGGGGCTCTTAATGTTGTAGGTCTGGTGCAAGTGCAAGCCAGGAGGTGTATGGTGCAAGAGTAATCAAGCCAAAGGTAGAAAAAAAATGCCTCTCTTTACTAAAGTGCAGAATAGGAGTTGAATTACATCCTATGGTATCAAAAGACAGTTCACAACAATTCACAGTGGAAATGTATGGATCTGAGGATGAGAACATAGTCCTATTTTCACTCTATCCATGGCCTTTCTTGCACACTATAGGAAAAAGCGCCTTTTTTCTATATTGTGTAAGCACGGCCACCACTGCTGGGATGCAGGGTGGTCATAACCCCTGGAAACGAGCAGTGTAAAATGTGATGGAAAAATGGATCAAGTCAGCAAAGGAGGAAATATGGACAATCACAATACATTGTACAACCTTCGCAGTAGTTTTGTGCCCCATCACGATAGTTGTGCCCCCTCATGGTAGTTATGTCCACACTGTGCCCCCTCACAGTATTTATGCCCTCATTGTACAACTTTCACAGTAGTTATGCCCACATTGTGCCTTCTTAAATAGTGATGAGCGGGAGGTGACATATTCGATTTCGCGAATATTTGATTGAATATTCGTCTTATATTCATCGAAATCGAATATTCTTCATTATTCTATTTATCGCGAATAATATGCGATTTAATTATTCGCGTATTGCGATTTTTTTTCTTTTTCTTTTTTTTAACTGTGTAAGACAGCTATGGCTATTGGCTAATGTGTGTTTTACGAATATTCGCTATATTGCTACATATTCTTGTTTTAGAATATGATGAATATTCTAAAAAACAAAGTTATAGCAATATAGCAAATATTTGTAAAATACACATAAAGACTGCAATTTAGCTAATATAGTGCTATAGTATTTTTTTTTAGTGCAAATTTTTTCCAAATCTGGAGTTCAGAGGAGACAAAAAAAATTTGACAAAAAAAAATACTATAGCACTATATTAGCTAAATTGCAGTCTATATGTGTATTTTACGAATATTCGCTGTATTGCTATAACTTCTTTTTTAGAATATTATGAATATTCTAAAAAACAATGTTATAGCAATATAGCGAATATGATGAATATTCTAAAAAACGAAATTATAGCAATAGAGCGAATAAATTCGTTATTTAGAATATTCGGCTTTTTTTTTTCAATGTGTACTGTTATTCCACTTTGGCATACTCCTCCCCGACAAGCGTCCCCGTCCCGTCACCATGGGAACGCCTGTGGGTTAGAATATAGAATCGGATCTGAGTTTTCACGATCTCAGGGAAAACTTAGATTCGATTGTGTTTTCTAACCCACAGGCGTTTCCATGTTGACGGGGATGCTTGTCGGGGAGGAGTATGCGAACAACTGTACAGATTGGAAAAAAATTCACTATATTGCTATATATTTGTTTTTTAGAATATTCCTATTTTTTTTTCCATATGAAAACATGATTCCCTCCTGCTTAAGTTGCTTGTGGGCCAACGACTCATTGACCCACAAGAAAGAAGCAGGGAGGAATGATGTTTTCAGATGTAAAAAAATGACGAATATATTTAATATAGCAAATATATAGCACTATATTAGAAATATTTGTGAATTAGTAATGTTGCGATATTCGTGATTAATATTCGAATATTCGCACTAAACACTATTATTAAAGTACTCTTCATTGTGCCCCCTTCACAGTAGTTATGCCCTCATTGTGACCCCTCACAGTAGTTATGCCCTCTCTTCCCCCATTCACAGTAGTAATGCCCTATCTGTGCCCCCTTCACAGTTGACATGCCCTCTTTGTGCCCCTGCACAGTAGTTATGCCCTCTCTTCCCCCCATTCACAGTAGTAATGCCCTATCTGTGCCCCCTTCACAGTTGACATGCCCTCTTTGTGCCCCTTCAGAGTAGTTATGCCCACACTGTGCCCCCATAACAGTAATAATGCCCTCTGCGCCCCTTCACAGTAGCAATGCCCATTGTGACCCCTTCTCAGTAATAATGCCTACTCTGTGCCCCATAACAGTTATGCAACCACCTTCACAGTAGTAATGCCCTCTTTGCCCCCTTCACAGTATTAATGCCCATTGTGTCCCCTTCATAGTAGTAATGCCCATTGTTCCTCCTTCATAGTACAAATCGGATTCCAAAAAAGTTGGGACACTATACAAATCGTGAATAAAAACTGAATGCAATGAGGTGGAGGTGCCAACTTCTAATATTTTATTTAGAATATAACATAAATCACGGAACAAAAGTTTAAACTGAGAAAATGTACCATTTTAAGGGAAAAATATGTTGAATCAGAATTTCATGGTGTCAACAAATCCCCAAAAAGTTGGGACAAGGCCATTTTCCCCTCTGTGTGGCATGTCCCCTTCTTCTTACAACACTCAACAGACGTCTGGGGACCGAGGAGACCAGTTTCTCAAGTTTAGAAATAGGAATGCTCTCCCATTCTTGTCTAATACAGGCCTCTAACTGTTCAATCGTCTTGGGCCTTCTTTGTTGCACCTTCCTCTTTATGATGCGCCAAATGTTCTCTATAGGTGAAAGATCTGGACTGCAGACTGGCCATTTCAGTACCTGGATCCTTCTCCTACGCAGCCATTATGTTGTGAGTGATGCAGAATGTGGTCTGGCATTATCTTGTTGAAAAATGCAGGGTCTTCCCTGAAAGAGATGACGTCTGGATGGGAGCATATGTTGTTCTAGAACCTGAATATATTTTTCTGCATTTATGGTGCCTTTCCAGACATGCAAGCTGCCCATGCCACACGCACTCATGCTACCCCTTACCATCAGAGATGCAGGCTTCTGAACTGAGCGTTGATAACAACTTGGGTTGTCCTTGTCCTCTTTGGTCCGGATGACATGGCGTCCCAGATTTCAAAAAAGAACTTTGAATCGTGACTCGTCTGACCACAGAACAGTCTTCCATTTTGCCACACCCCATTTTAAATGATCCCTGGCCCAGTGAAAACGCCTGAGCTTGTGGATGTTGCTTAGAAATGTCTTCTTCTTTGCACTGTAGAGTTTCAGCTGGCAACGGCGGATGGCACGGTGGATTGTGTTCACTGACAATGATTTCTGGAAGTATTCCTGAGCCCATTCTGTGATTTCCTTTACAGTAGCATTCCTGTTTGTGGTGCAGTGTCGTTTAAGGGCCCGGAGATCACGGGCATCCAGTATGGTTTTACGGCCTTGACCCTTACGCACAGAGATTGTTCCAGATTCTCTGAATCTTCGGATTATGTTATGCACAGTTGATGATGATAGATGCAAAGTCTTTGAAATTTTTCGCTGGGTAACACCTTTCTGATATTGCTCCACTATCTTTCTGCGCAACATTGTGGGAATTGGTGATCCTCTACCCATCTTGGCTTCTGAGAGACACTGCCGCTCTGAGAAGCTCTTTTTATACCCAATCATGTTGCCAATTGACCTAATTAGTTTTAATTGGTCTTCCAGCTCTTCGTTATGCTCAAATTTACTTTTTCCAGCCTCTTATTGCTACTTGTCCCAACTTTTTGGGGATTTGTTGACACCGTGAAAATTTGAATCAACGTATTTTTCCTTTAAAATTATACATTTACTCGGATTAAACGCTTGATCTGTCATCTACGTTCTATTACAAATAAAATATTGACATTTGCCATCTCCACATCATTGCATTCAGTTTTTATTCACAATTTGTTTAGTGTTCCAACTTTTTTGGAATCCGGTTTGTAGTAATGCCCTCTGTGCCCCTTCATGGTAATAATGCCCACTGTGCTCCTTTCATAGTAATAATGCCCATTGTGCCCCCTCCATAATAGTAATGACCTCTCTGCCCCCTTCATAGTAGTAATGCCCGTTATTCGCCCTTCACAGTAGTAATGCCCATTGTACCCCCTTCATAGTAATGCCCATTGTGCCCCCTTCATAGTAATAATGCCCATTGTGTCCCATTTATATTAATAATGCCCATTGTGTCCCATTCATAGTAATAATGCCCATTGTGTCCCATTCATAGTAAAAATGCCCATTGTGTCCCATTCATAGTAGTAATGCCTATTATGCCCCCTCCATAGCAGTAATGCCCATTCTGTCCCCTTAATAGTAGTAATGCCCTCTCTGCCCCTTTGTAGTAGTATTGCCCTCTATGCCCCTTTCATAGTAGAAATTCTTATTATGCCCCCTTCACAGTAGTAAAGCCCTCTGTGCCCCCTCTGTGTTAAAAAACAAAAAAACTGTAAATACTCAACTTGTCCCGTTCCAGAAGCTCACAGTCCTCTCTCCACTGTAGACACAGATCACTCTGCAGCACTATGTGGGAGGAGCTTATGCAGATCCTGGGCTTCAGGCTCCTCCCACACAGGCCAGCAGCACGATCTGTGCCTGCAGGCTGAATGGTGGAGCAGGGAGAAGTCTCTCTGCTTCACCATTCAGTGCGGGAGAGACGGAGCGCGTGGAACCGATCAGGACTGCAGCTCCCGGCGCTCCAGCAATAAAGGCTTCCATCTGTATTGATGGAAGTGGACATTACTTCTGGGCTCTGGCACCCCTACTGACAGAGGGCACCCAGTGTGGATGCACCCCCCTTCCCCCCAACGCCACTGGCTATGGGCAACTAAACCGGTTTTACTTTACACCAGCTTGATAAATGACCTCAATAGTTTTTAAAGATTAAAAAAGGTGCCCATCCATCCAGTTCAGCCTGTTATCCTGCAAAGTTGAGCCAGAGAGAGGCAAAAAATCCTATGAGGTAAAAGTCAATTTTCCTCTTTTTAGGGGGAAAATTTGAATCAGGCAATCAGAATAACCTGTAATATTATTACACTCTAGAAATACATCCAGGCCTCTCTTGAACTCTTTTAGTGTATTCACAATCACAACCTCCTCTGGCAGAGAGTTCCATAGTCTCACTGCTCTTCCCATAAAGAACCTTGTTTCTTTTAGAGGTAGAGGATGTCATCTGGTCACAGTCACAGTTATCTTAACAGATCTGAGTATTGAACCCTGATATATTTTTACATAGTTATAAGATCTCCCCTAAGACGTCTTGTTTTTAAACTAAATAACCCTAATTTTGATAATCTTTCAGGGTACTGTAGTTGCCCCATTCCAGTTATTTCTTTAGTTGCCCTCCTCTGAAACCTCTCTAGCTCTGCTATGTCTGCCTTGTTCACAGGAGCCCAGAACTATACACAGTACTCCATGTGTTGTCTGACTAGTGATTTGTAAAGTGACAGTGTAACATCCTGAAGTATGTCACTAAACTTCTGTCACCCTGCTTTATAATATGTTAAGTGTATATTATTATTATCTTGTGTAATCTTGCTTTACATTTTCCATTATATGTATTTTCTATGCCTGTTTTATATTATTGCTGTAATTTTCCATGTACACCAGCAGGTGGCAGCAGTATGTAGCAGATCATAGTTAGTATCTCTAGCCTGGAATAGTCCATTCCAGGTTTGCTCCCCCCCCCCCTTTCTGAGGAGGGGTGGAATGTTCCCTCTTCCTACCTCATGGGGAGGAAGGAAAGTTCTAGTCAGTGTACCAGCCACCCCTGCTGGGGTAGGTTGGGTTAGTAGGAGCTCCCAGAAACAGGGATCCCAACCCTGTATCCAGCCTCGGCTGAGGTTAAGGATCCATTTCCCCAGGCTGAGTCATCTACCTCAGCTGGTGGACCAAGAAAGGAGCAATTGCAGAACTATAGATCTCCAGGAAGACACCACCATACCCTGCGAGCAGTCCTGTAAGTATAGATCCACAGACAAAGAGAAGATAGATACCTCTTAAGAGAAGATAGATACCTCTTCAGCTAGTCAGGCCCAAACAAAGCAGACTAAAGACAGAGCAGAAGATAGATACCTGCAGGATTCTACTAGGCGTATCTACAAGAAGCAGAATAGATATAAATTCCTGCCACAAATTGCCAATACCTGCTGGAATACTAGACTATTGCTGTCCCTGTATGGATCAAAGCTGCATATTACCAAGTGGAAGGCTGAAAAGTCAGCCTGAATTTGTGGGAGGGGCATCTTACCTTCTTAAGCTCCAACCCGCAGCTCCTCAGGGCGCTTCTGGTCATAGCTGGATAGGGAGTCGCTTGATCTGGTACTGCATCCGTGCACGTCGTTGCTTCATCTGCTTCGTTTCGTTTTCCATACATTGCCGTTCACGTCTTCAGGAGAGGTAAATAATGTGTGATGATGCTCCCTGTTCCACAAGGGCTCCTCCAGTGGCGGTCACACACTTCCGGCTCTCTGAGTCGGCGTGCGTTCCACGGTCCTAGCAATTTTTCACCTCCCTCCTGAGGCAGCAGGGGGGGCAGGGTCCGGCCTGCGGGTTACCCCCTCCACAAGGCCTCCCCTGTCCCATCTTTTGCTTGGGCGCTGTTGCAGCCCGGCGTGCGTTCCAGCGTGGAGCACACGCCGGAAATCCTCCGCCAGGCCTGGGCTCCTGGTCACGTGTTCGGCGTGCGTTCCAGCGTGGAGCGCACAACGGAAATCCTCTGCCAGGCCTGGGCTCCGGTCACGTGTTCGGCGTGCGTTCCAGAGTGGAGCGCACGCCGGAATCTTCACTCAGGCCCGGCGGACTTAATCGACCTGGCGGCTCCAGGGCGGCGGCTCCAGTGTAGGTAAATTCTGTCTCCCGCCCCACTTACTACTCGGGTCGGGTCGGGCGGGGGTGGGCCCCGCCCCCCAGGCTACCCGGTCACCCCCCTGCACATTCCATTACGAACCATCTACCTCTGGGGCTAGATGGCGGTGCGTTCCAGGGTGGAACACACGTCAAAACAGGCCATATACGAAGTAAATAGGGGTATCTAGCCCCTGGGCAACAACGGCCCATGTCTACAAACAGCCCAAAAAAAAAAAACCCTCAGCAGGATTATCCAACAACCAGCCATCTCATACGCACTCCCGCCGTGCCACGCAGCGCCAGGTGGGAGGAAGACAAAGTCATCCTCGGTCCCCTCATATAGGGGGAGGGCTCCCGGGTCCCCGCTGGGCTGGAAGGGCGCTAGTTTCTGTGCGGTGGTCAAAGAGAGCTGGGGTATCACCACGAGTACGCTAGGTCGTCATCACACACCATACGCAACCAGCGGTCACTAAACGCTCACTGCAGTCATCTGTTCTATGGTGGCGACAGGGCCACATGATATATGTATGTGCTTTCACGTTATATGCTGTTGTCTCCCTGCTCTACTGGTTCACCCAGGCTCTCATCTACCTCTGTCTCCTGGTTCGCCCCGGCTCATACGTACCTCTGCCTCCTGGATCACCCAGGCTTGCAACTACCTCTGTCTCCTGGTTCGCCCAGGCTCATACCTACCTCTGCCTCCTGGATCGCCCAGGCAAGCAAATACCTCTGTCTCCTGGTTCGCCCAGGCTTATACCTACCTCTGCCTCCTGGATCGCCCAGGTACGCAACTACCTCTGTCTCCTGGTTCGCCCAGGCTCACACCTACCTCTGCCTCCTGGATCGCCCAGGCTCGCAACTACCTCTGTCTCCTGGTTCGCCCAGGCTCATACCTACCTCTGCCTCCTGGATCGCCCAGGCACGCAACTACCTCTGTCTCCTGGTTCGCCCAGGCTCATACCTACCTCTGCCTCCTGGATCGCCCAGGCACGCAACTACCTCTGTCTCCTGGTTCGCCCAGGCTCATACCTACCTGTGCCTCCTGGATCTCCCAGGCACGCAGCTACCTCTGTCTCCTGGTTCGCCCAGGCTCATACCTACCTCTGCCTCCTGGATCGCGCAGGCTCGCACCTACCTTTGTCTCCTGGGTCGCCCAGGCTCACACCTACCTCTGTCTCCTGGACCGCCCAGGCTCACACCTACCTCTGTCTCCTGGACCGCTCAGGCTCATACCTACCTCTGTCTCCTGGATCGCCCAGGCTCACACCTACCTCTGCCTCCTGGATCGCCCAGGCTCATACCTACCTCTGTCTCCTGGATCGCCCAGGCTCACACCTACCTCTGTCTCCTGGTTCATCCAGGCCTGTTATCCTCCCCAGTTATGTTCTCTTTCCCTTCCGAACTTTATGGATTTGTCCTCTCAGGAACGCGTTCTGACCGTTCACTTGTACGACATTTGGACTAAGGTCAGGTGACCCAAGACATCAGTACAGGTAGTAGCCTCTAATCCCAGGTACGTTACTCAGACCGACAAAAAGCCTTCTCGCAGGCACCGGTCGTGCTATGTTCCGGTCACATATAGTTATTGCATATTTTTCCTGGAACAGTCTGGTTATGTATTCCCCTGAATCACTCAGGTTTAGGTATTGGCCTGAATCACTCAGGCTTCTGTATTTTCCCTGGTCTCTCAGTGGGTAGGTACTGGCCAGGTCCACCCAGGTTCAGGGTAATGCCCGACGCACCCAGGGTCCGTCATCTTCACGAAAGGTGTAGGTAAGCGCCTGATTCGCTCAGGATTCCATGTTGCCCGAACCGCTCAGGATTCAATGTATTTGCCTGAATCACTCAGGTTCCATGCATCTGCCTGGAACGCTCGGGGGTTTCTCATCAGGGTCCGGCTGGTTCCTGGTTACCCGATTCGTGTCCTGCATATCTGGATTTCTGTTTCCTGCAGGTCTTGTTGCATGCAGTGCGACTTCGGGCCCTGATTCTGGCATTTCAGGGTCATCCAGCAGTTGGCCATGACGCCCAGGCTGCATCCTGGTTCTCCGTCGCTTCATTCCAGTGCCACCAGATCGCACCTCTCTCCGGGTCTCATACCAACACAAGCTTATTTTCAGGTAAGCAGGGCCTCAGGCCACTGGAATTTCGATCCATCCTCAATTGTGTTGCAGGGCTTCTCCGTGTCCGGTCATTCCACAGTGCCAGGTTTCAGGTAAGGTCCAGCCATGTGGCGGCTTTACGCTCCTCTGCAGCTCAGAGCCTTCCTTCCTTCATCACGAGCCTCCATTCCTAGGTCTTCAGTATCGCCGGAGAGTTGGCAGTGCTGTCCGTGGATTCGGGTAGGTTGCGCACGTGATCAAATGCATTGATCGCTGGCGTTCTTCTTGCTTCACGAGGTACATCCCGAACCCAAACGTAGAGATTTCCCAGGCTTTCTGTAACCTTGCTCTCGGAGAGGAATTAAATGTTTTGGACACTACTCTGCTCTCCTCGTCTATTTTTGCCTACTGCTAGGCTTACCCTTGCTCCTGGCTCCCGGCACAACACAGCCAGCTTAGGTCAGGGGAAGTGCTTCCCCCTCATCATAGCCCTAAGCCTCTTCCATAAGTGGAAGGCTGAAAAGTCAGCCTGAATTTGTGGGAGGGGCATCTTACCTTCTTAAGCTCCAACCCCCAGCTCCTCAGGGCGCTTCTGGTCATACCCACCCACCCCCCTGTTCTCAAACACTCCCTTAGGGAACGCCCACTGCTAGGCTTACCCTCGCTCCTGGCTCCCGGCACAACACAGCCAGCTTAGGTCAGGGGAAGCGCTTCCCCCTCATCATAGCCCTAAGCCTCTCCCATAAGTAAACTTAAGTTGGACTCTATTATTTGTGTGGATTCCAATTATTCCTCAATTACTCCTGCTAACCACACTCAATTTATTGCAAGTGAGCCAGGATCCAGGCGTCCAGCCGTACCAAGGTAGGAGACACCGTTGACACTACCATATCTGCTATACAGAGACATTATCCCCCTCTGGCATTTCTCACCTGGTACGTGAGTTGTAACATCTTAAAGAGCCCGGCTATAGTACCTGCGCAAGCTGCAATTGGCGCCACAAACTATTACACATATATACTGACCCACTGCATAGCAACCCCACTGACCCAGTGTCCTGCTCATTGCAACAGGACTATGTTCTCATCACGGGCATCTATGCCTAAGGGCTCATGCACACAACCGTTGTTGTTTTGTGGTCCGTTTTTCACAGATCCATTGTTCCTTATCTGAGGTTTTTTTTTTCTCTAATTTAAGTCCTCTTCCGTTCTGTTATTCCACAAAACATGCAGATCGGAAATGGAAACAGTAACTTATTAATCACCAAACACATGAGCAATATGGGCTGGGAATAGCATTTCTACAGTATGGATCTGAAAAATATGGATGACATACAGATGTTTTTCGTGTGCGTTCTGTATTTTTTGCGGACCCATTGACTTGAATGGGGCCTCGGACCGTGATTTGTGGACAATAATAGGACATGCACTACTTTTTTACGGAACAGAAATACGGAAACGGAATGCGCATGGAGTACCTTCTGTTGTTTTTGCGGACCAATTGAAGTGAATGGTTCCACATGCGGTCCGCAAAAAAACCTGAACGGAAGCGGAAAGAAAATTAGTTTGTGTGCATGAGCCCTAACTCGTAATCTTATTGGCCTTAGAAGCAGATTCCTGGCACTGGTTGCTACAGTTAAGTTTACTGAATTCCTTTTCTATGTAAGTGTTTCCCAGTGTTTTACCATTCAGTATGTACTGTTGACTTGCATTATTCCTTCCCATGTGCATAATCTTACATTTGTCAGTGTTAAACCTCATCTGCTACTTCTCTGCCCAAGCCTCCAATCTATCTAGAGCCATCATGTCAGAATATTTATACTGCTCTGATTAACAGTCTATATTCTTTATGTAAATAAATTAGAAGCTGTAAGGGAGGAGATTCTAACATATAATCATATAAGTTTGACGACAAAAAGAAGGCAGTGGTAAATCTAAATATATATTTATTAAAATAATAATAATAATAATACATTGCAAATTAATCAAATATTAAATTGGTGACAATTAAATTATGAAAATTAATTAATGATATGCAACCTTTTAAGAAAGCCATAACCTATAGGATAGTACATATATTCCTTACAATTCCTTATTTTGATAATACCCTACATCCATGTATATATAATCAACCATACATGCATAGAACTGAACTCAGTTCCTTGGAGATGATACTGTGATATAGGAATAATATTCAACAGTATGTAGTAAGTTAGAATGATATTGCAGTTACAAACCAGCCTTATCCAAAACAGATTCTACACCTAAAATATGGTTAATTGAATATATATATGTGCAAATATATTATTTTCATTCTCCTATAAAATATAAGAAAGTTTATACTAGCTAGCAGAAATCAGTTTCAAGATTCAGGACTATAGACTGGTCTGGTCCTATTTGTTCCTGGACGGTTGTGTCCTTGAAAAGATAGAGGAATAGAATGATGTTCTCAAGGAATGGGTGGATCCCCCTGGATGACTGGATAGGTGGTCCTAGTTAATCGGATGGTTCTGATAACTTCCTCAGGCAGGTGTATCAGATGGATCAGATGGCCTCCCCTCTCTCAGCTCATGCCACCTTTTTATCCCATTCAAAAATGGGATTGGTCTGGTTTGACCATTTACTAGTGACATCACAAATGTTAATTCCCCCAACTATTTCGTAATACAAGTCTTAATTTTTACTCTACCACAAGACAGTACTAGGGCTCTTTGACAATTATAGCTTTTTCCTATATTTTCCCTTTCAATTTAAAGAAGGGGTAATCTTTAACTGGCATTTTAGACAGAACTTCTAGAACAATAGAATGTTAATATAAAGGTGTAACCAGGATTAGACCTCTATTCTCAAGGACTTGTAGGTACACAACTCCTCTCAAGAGAATACTTATACAAACATTTCTGCACAAATCCTTTATCTCAGAGTTAGGGATTCTAAGTCCAAAGGGTTTGAACTCATATTGCCCTTTTGACAAAATCAGACAAGATGTCTTCTTCTAATGTTAATTTCCATATATCTGTATAGGCGTAATACTATGGACTCTTTTTATTTCCAATAGTTCTAACAATCTGTAGCCGTATACTGTCCTCTTCTGTGTTAATTATTTTACACAGTTTAGTGTCATTTGCAAAAATTTCTATTTTACTGTGCACGTGGTGGTTTAGTGACTGTAGCTTTTTTATTTGTTTGACTACCAAAATAATTTTTGCAATTATTTTTTTACACATTTTATTAGAATATTTTTTTAGAGATTTTTTCCCTTTTTTTTAGGTTTAATTTGGAGGAAAACCTCTATTATTATAAAGTATTTTTTTTTTTATTATAGCTTTTTATTAGAGATGAGCGAATTTCAGATTATAACATTCATTCATGCTTCGTTTACTGTTAAAAGGTGAATTGCGTTATGGATTCCATTACCACGAACCATAACGCAATTCTATGACGGAGTGCATAACGGAATGCCTTTAGAGGCATTCCGTTATTCATTCCATCATAATAGAAGTCTATGGGCTGCAAAATGGATCTGTCCTGTTTCCGTTATGCAGAAGAAGACTTACCGAGGTCTAAGGGTCCATTCAGACGTCCGTAAGTGTTTTGCGGATCCGCAAAGCACTGACACTGGCAATGTGCATTCTGCAATTAGCGGACCACACATAGCCGGCACTATAATAGAAAATGCCTAATCTTGTCTGCAATTGCGGACAAGAATAGGACATGTTCCATTTTTATGCGGAAACGGAAGAACGAATGCGGAAGTGCGGATCCCCAAATGCGGATGCGGACAGCACATTCTGGCCCCATTGAAAATGAATGGGTCTGCACCCATTCCGCAAAATTGCGGAACGGATGCAGACCCATTTTGCGGACGTGTGAATGGAAACTAACTTGTTGAACCATTTGGTTCCCTGGATCTGGTTAAAGAGATCAGGTATCAAATGCAAAGGAAAGAGGTTCTTAACCGTGATTTTATTAAGCTCCCAATAGTCAATATAAGTAGAGTTGAGCGGACACCTGGATGTTCGGGTTCGAGAAGTTCGGCCGAACTTCCCGAAAATGTTCGGGTTCGGGATCCGAACCCGATCCGAACTTCGTCCCGAACCCGAACCCCATTGAAGTCAATGGGGACTCGAACTTTTCGGCACTAAAAAGGCTGTAAAACAGCCCAGGAAAGGGCTAGAGGGCTGCAAAAGGCAGCAACATGTAGGTAAATCCCCTGCAAACAAATATGGATAGGGAAATGAATTAAAATAAAAATTAAATAAATAAAAATTAACCAAAATCAATTGGACAGAGGTCCCATAGCAGAGAATCTGGCTTCACGTCACCCACCACTGGAACAGTCCATTCTCAGAAATTTAGGCCCCGGCACCCAGGCAGAGGAGAGAGGTCCCGTAACAGAGAATCTGTCTTCATGTCAGCAGAGAATCAGTCTGCATGTCATAGCAGAGAATCAGGCTTCACGTCAGCCACCACTGCAACAGTCCATTGTCATAAATTTAGGCCCAGCACCCAGGCAGAGGAGAGAGGTCCCGTAACAGACAATCTGGCTTCATGGCAGCAGAGAATCAGTCTTCATGTCATAGCAGAGAATCAGTCTTCATGTCATAGCAGAGAATCAGGCTTCACGTCACCCACCACTGTAAGAGTCCATTTTCATAAATTTAGGCCCAGCACCCAGGCAGAGGAGAGAGGTCCCGTAACAGACAATCTGGCTTCATGTCAGCAGAGAATCAGTCTTCATATCATAGCAGAGAATCAGGCTTCACGTCACCCACCACTGTAAGAGTCCATTTTCATAAATTTAGGCCCAGCCCCCAGGCAGAGGAGAGAGGTCCCGTAACAGACAATCTGGCTTCATGTCAGCAGAGAATTAGTCTGCATGTCATAGCAGAGAATGAGGCTTCACGTCAGCCACCACTGCAACAGTCCATTGGCATATATTTAGGCCCAGCACACAGGCAGAGGAGAGAGGTCCCGTAACAGAGGATCTGGCTTCATGTCAGCAGAGAATCAGTCTGCATGTCATAGCAGAAAATCAGGCTTCACGTCAGCAACCACTGCAACAGTCCATTGTCAGATATTTAGGCCCAGCACCCAGGCAGAGGAGAGAGGTCCCGTAACAGAGGATCTGGCTTCATGTCAGCAGAGAATCAGTCTGCATGTCATAGCAGAAAATCAGGCTTCACGTCACCCAGCACTGTAAGAGTCCATTTTTATAAATTTAGGCCCAGCACCCAGGCAGAGGAGAGAGGTCCCGTAACAGACAATCTGGCTTCATGTCAGCAGAGAATCAGTCTTCATGTCATAGCAGAGAATCAGTCTTCATGTCATAGCAGAGAATCGGGCTTCACGTCACCCACCACTGTAAGAGTCCATTTTCATAAATTTAGGCCCAGCACCCAGGCAGAGGAGAGAGGTCCCGTAACAGAGGATCTGGCTTCATGTCAGCAGAGAATCAGTCTGCATGTAATAGCAGAAAATCAGGCTTCACGTCAGCCACCACTGCAACAGTCCATTGTCATAAGTTTAGGCCCAGCACCCAGGCAGAGGAGAGAGGTCCCGTAACAGACAATCTGGCTTCATGTCAGCAGAGAATCAGTCTTCATATCATAGCAGAGAATCAGGCTTCACGTCACCCACCACTGTAACAGTCCATTTTCATAAATTTAGGCCCAGCACCCAGGCAGAGGAGAGAGGTCCCGTAACAGACAATCTGGCTTCATGTCAGCAGAGAATTAGTCTGCATGTCATAGCACAGAATGAGGCTTCACGTCAGCCACCACTGCAACAGTCCATTGGCATATATTTAGGCCCAGCACACAGGCAGAGGAGAGAGGTCCCGTAACAGAGGATCTGGCTTCATGTCAGCAGAGAATCAGTCTGCATGTCATAGCAGAAAATCAGGCTTTACGTCAGCCACCACTGTAACAGTCCATTGTCATAAATTTAGGACCAGCACCCAGGCAGAGGAGAGAGGTCCCGTAACAGACAATCTGGCTTCATGTCAGCAGAGAATCAGTCTTCATATCATAGCAGAGAATCAGGCTTCACGTCACCCACCACTGTAACAGTCCATTTTCATAAATTTAGGCCCAGCACCCAGGCAGAGGAGAGAGGTCCCGTAACAGACAATCTGGCTTCATGTCAGCAGAGAATCAGTCTTCATATCATAGCAGAGAATCAGGCTTCACGTCAGCCACCACTGCAACAGTCCATTGGCATATATTTAGGCCCAGCACACAGGCAGAGGAGAGAGGTCCCGTAACAGAGGATCTGGCTTCATGTCAGCAGAGAATCAGTCTGCATGTCATAGCAGAAAATCAGGCTTTACGTCAGCCACCACTGTAACAGTCCATTGTCATAAATTTAGGCCCAGCACCCAGGCAGAGGAGAGAGGTCCCGTAACAGAGGATCTGGCTTCATGTCAGCAGAGAATCAGTCTGCATGTCATAGCAGAAAATCAGGCTTCACGTCAGCCACCACTGCAACAGTCCATTGGCATATATTTAGGCCCAGCACACAGGCAGAGGAGAGAGGTCCCGTAACAGAGGATCTGGCTTCATGTCAGCAGAGAATCAGTCTGCATGTCATAGCAGAAAATCAGGCTTCACGTCAGCCACCACTGCAACAGTCCATTGTCATAAATTTAGGCCCAGCACCCAGGCAGAGGAGAGAGGTCCCGTAACAGACAATCTGGCTTCATGTCAGCAGAGAATCAGTCTTCATATCATAGCAGAGAATCAGGCTTCACGTCACCCACCACTGTAACAGTCCATTTTCATAAATTTAGGCCCAGCACCCAGGCAGAGGAGAGAGGTCCCGTAACAGACAATCTGGCTTCATGTCAGCAGAGAATTAGTCTGCATGTCATAGCAGAGAATGAGGCTTCACGTCAGCCACCACTGCAACAGTCCATTGGCATATATTTAGGCCCAGCACACAGGCAGAGGAGAGAGGTCCCGTAACAGAGGATCTGGCTTCATGTCAGCAGAGAATCAGTCTGCATGTCATAGCAGAAAATCAGGCTTCACGTCAGCCACCACTGCAACAGTCCATTGTCAGATATTTAGGCCCAGCACCCAGGCAGAGGAGAGAGGTCCCGTAACAGAGGATCTGGCTTCATGTCAGCAGAGAATCAGTCTGCATGTCATAGCAGAAAATCAGGCTTCACGTCACCCAGCACTGTAAGAGTCCATTTTCATAAATTTAGGCCCAGCACCCAGGCAGAGGAGAGAGGTCCCGTAACAGACAATCTGGCTTCATGTCAGCAGAGAATCAGTCTGCATGTCATAGCAGAAAATCAGGCTTCACGTCAGCCACCACTGCAACAGTCTATTGGCATATATTTAGGCCCAGCACACAGGCAGAGGAGAGAGGTCCCGTAACAGAGGGTCTGGCTTCATGTCAGCAGAGAATCAGTCTGCATGTCATAGCAGAAAATCAGGCTTTACGTCAGCCACCACTGTAACAGTCCATTGTCATAAATTTAGGCCCAGCACCCAGGCAGAGGAGAGAGGTCCCGTAACAGACATGTCAGCAGAGAATCAGTCTTCATATCATAGCAGAGAATCAGGCTTCACGTCACCCACCACTGTAACAGTCCATTTTCATAAATTTAGGCCCAGCACCCAGGCAGAGGAGAGAGGTCCCGTAACAGACAATCTGGCTTCATGTCAGCAGAGAATCAGTCTTCATATCATAGCAGAGAATCAGGCTTCACGTCAGCCACCACTGCAACAGTCCATTGGCATATATTTAGGCCCAGCACACAGGCAGAGGAGAGAGGTCCCGTAACAGAGGATCTGGCTTCATGTCAGCAGAGAATCAGTCTGCATGTCATAGCAGAAAATCAGGCTTTACGTCAGCCACCACTGTAACAGTCCATTGTCATAAATTTAGGCCCAGCACCCAGGCAGAGGAGAGAGGTCCCGTAACAGACAATCTGGCTTCATGTCAGCAGAGAATCAGTCTTCATATCATAGCAGAGAATCAGGCTTCACGTCACCCACCACTGTAACAGTCCATTTTCATAAATTTAGGCCCAGCACCCAGGCAGAGGAGAGAGGTCCCGTAACAGACAATCTGGCTTCATGTCAGCAGAGAATCAGTCTTCATATCATAGCAGAGAATCAGGCTTCACGTCACCCACCACTGTAACAGTCCATTTTCATAAATTTAGGCCCAGCACCCAGGCAGAGGAGAGAGGTCCCGTAACAGACAATCTGGCTTCATGTCAGCAGAGAATTAGTCTGCATGTCATAGCAGAGAATGAGGCTTCACGTCAGCCACCACTGCAACAGTCCATTGGCATATATTTAGGCCCAGCACACAGGCAGAGGAGAGAGGTCCCGTAACAGAGGATCTGGCTTCATGTCAGCAGAGAATCAGTCTGCATGTCATAGCAGAAAATCAGGCTTCACGTCAGTCACCACTGCAACAGTCCATTGTCAGATATTTAGGCCCAGCACCCAGGCAGAGGAGAGAGGTCCCGTAACAGACAATCTGGCTTCATGTCAGCAGAGAATCAGTCTGCATGTCATAGCAGAAAATCAGGCTTCACGTCACCCAGCACTGTAAGAGTCCATTTTCATAAATTTAGGCCCAGCACCCAGGCAGAGGAGAGAGGTCCCGTAACAGACAATCTGGCTTCATGTCAGCAGAGAATCAGTCTGCATGTCATAGCAGAAAATCAGGCTTCACGTCAGCCACCACTGCAACAGTCCATTGGCATATATTTAGGCCCAGCACACAGGAAGAGGAGAGAGGTCCCGTAACAGAGGATCTGGCTTCATGTCAGCAGAGAATCAGTCTGCATGTCATAGCAGAAAATCAGGCTTCACGTCAGCCACCACTGCAACAGTCCATTGTCATAAATTTAGGCCCAGCACCCAGGCAGAGGAGAGAGGTCCCGTAACAGACAATCTGGCTTCATGTCAGCAGAGAATCAGTCTTCATATCATAGCAGAGAATCAGGCTTTACGTCACCCACCACTGTAACAGTCCATTTTCATAAATTTAGGCCCAGCACCCAGGCAGAGGAGAGAGGTCCCGTAACAGACAATCTGGCTTCATGTCAGCAGAGAATTAGTCTGCATGTCATAGCAGAGAATGAGGCTTCACGTCAGCCACCACTGCAACAGTCCATTGGCATATATTTAGGCCCAGCACACAGGCAGAGGAGAGAGGTCCCGTAACAGAGGATCTGGCTTCATGTCAGCAGAGAATCAGTCTGCATGTCATAGCAGAAAATCAGGCTTCACGTCAGCCACCACTGCAACAGTCCATTGTCAGATATTTAGGCCCAGCACCCAGGCAGAGGAGAGAGGTCCCGTAACAGAGGATCTGGCTTCATGTCAGCAGAGAATCAGTCTGCATGTCATAGCAGAAAATCAGGCTTCACGTCAACCAGCACTGTAAGAGTCCATTTTCATAAATTTAGGCCCAGCACCCAGGCAGAGGAGAGAGGTCCCGTAACAGACAATCTGGCTTCATGTCAGCAGAGAATCAGTCTGCATGTCATAGCAGAAAATCAGGCTTCACGTCAGCCACCACTGCAACAGTCCATTGGCATATATTTAGGCCCAGCACACAGGCAGAGGAGAGAGGTTCCGTAACAGAGGATCTGGCTTCATGTCAGCAGAGAATCAGTCTGCATGTCATAGCAGAAAATCAGGCTTTACGTCAGCCACCACTGTAACAGTCCATTGTCATAAATTTAGGCCCAGCACCCAGGCAGAGGAGAGAGGTCCCGTAACAGACAATCTGGCTTCATGTCAGCAGAGAATCAGTCTTCATATCATAGCAGAGAATCAGGCTTCACGTCACCCACCACTGTAACAGTCCATTTTCATAAATTTAGGCCCAGCACCCAGGCAGAGGAGAGAGGTCCCGTAACAGACAATCAGTCTTCATGTCATAGCAGAGAATCAGTCTTCATGTCATAGCAGATAATCAGGCTTCACGTCACCCACCACTGTAAGAGTCCATTTTCATAAATTTAGGCACAGCACCCAGGCAGAGGAGAGAGGTCCCGTAACAGACAATCTGGCTTCATGTCAGCAGAGAATCAGTCTTCATATCATAGCAGAGAATCAGGCTTCACGTCACCCACCACTGTAAGAGTCCATTTTCATAAATTTAGGCCCAGCACCCAGGCAGAGGAGAGAAGTCCCGTAACAGACAATCTGGCTTCATGTCAGCAGAGAATTAGTCTGCATGTCATAGCAGAGAATGAGGCTTCACGTCAGCCACCACTGCAACAGTCCATTGGCATGTATTTAGGCCCAGCACACAGGCAGAGGAGAGAGGTCCCGTAACAGACGATCTGGCTTCATGTCAGCAGAGAATCAGTCTGCATGTCATAGCAGAAAATCAGGCTTCACGTCAGCCACCACTGCAGCAGTCCATTGTCAGATATTTAGGCCCAGCACCCAGGCAGAGGAGAGAGGTCCCGTAACAGACGATCTGGCTTCATGTCAGCAGAGAATCAGTCTGCATGTCATAGCAGAAAATCAGGCTTCACTTCACCCAGCACTGTAAGAGTCCATTTTCATAAATTTAGGCCCAGCACCCAGGCAGAGGAGAGAGGTCCCGTAACAGACAATCTGGCTTCATGTCAGCAGAGAATCAGTCTGCATGTCATAGCAGAAAATCAGGCTTCACGTCAGCCACCACTGCAACAGTCCATTGTCAGATATTTAGGCCCAGCACACAGGCAGAGGAGAGAGGTCCCGTAACAGAGGATCTGGCTTCATGTCAGCAGAGAATCAGTCTGCATGTCATAGCAGAAAATCAGGCTTCACGTCAGCCACCACTGCAACAGTCCATTGTCAGATATTTAGGCCCAGCACCCAGGCAGAGGAGAGAGGTCCCGTAACAGAGGATCTGGCTTCATGTCAGCAGAGAATTAGTCTGCATGTCATAGCAGAGAATCAGGCTTCACATCACCCAACATTGGAACAGTCCATTGGCTTATATTTAGGCCCCGGCACCCAGACAGAGGAGAGGTTCATTCAACTTTGGGTAGCCTCGCAATATAATGGTAAAATGAAAATAAAAATAGGATTGAATGAGGAAGTGCCCTCGAGTACAATAATATATGGTTAAGGGGAGGTAGTTAATGTCTAATCTGGACAAGGAACGGACAGGGCCTGTGGGATCCATGCCTGGTTCATTTTTATGAACGTCAGCTTGTCCACATTGGCTGTAGACAGGCGGCTGCGTTTGTCTGTAATGACGCCCCCTGCTGTGCTGAATACACGTTCAGACAAAACGCTGGCCGCCGGGCAGGCCAGCACCTCCAAGGCATAAAAGGCTAGCTCTGGCCACGTGGACATTTTAGAGACCCAGAAGTTGAATGGGGCCGAACCATCAGTCAGTACGTGGAGGGGTGTGCACACGTACTGTTCCACCATGTTAGTGAAATGTTGCCTCCTGCTAACACGTTGCGTATCAGGTGGTGGTGCAGTTAGCTGTGGCGTGTTGACAAAAGTTTTCCACATCTCTGCCATGCTAACCCTGCCCTCAGAGGAGCTGGCCGTGACACAGCTGCCTTGGCGACCTCTTGCTCCTCCTCTGCCTTGGCCTTGGGCTTCCACTTGTTCCCCTGTGACATTTGGGAATGCTCTCAGTAGCGCGTCTACCAACGTGCGCTTGTACTCACGCATCTTCCTATCACGCTCCAGTGCAGGAAGTAAGGTGGGCACATTGTCTTTGTAGCGTGGATCCAGCAGGGTGGCAACCCAGTAGTCCGCACAGGTTAAAATGTGGGCAACTCTGCTGTCGTTGCGCAGGCACTGCAGCATGTAGTCGCTCATGTGTGCCAGGCTGCCCAGGGGTAAGGACAAGCTCTGTGGGAGGCGTATCGTCATCGTCCTGCCTTTCCCCCCAGCCACGCACCAGTGATGGACCCGAGCTGCATTGGGTGCCACCCCGCTGTGACCATGCTTCATCCTCATCCTCCTCCACCTCCTCCTCATCCTCGTCCTCCTCGTCCTCCAGTAGTGGGCCCTGGCTGGCCACATTTGTACCTGGCCTCTGCTGTTGCCAAAAACCTCCCTCTGAGTCACTTCGAAGAGACTGGCCTGAAAGTGCTAAAAATGACCCCTCTTCCTCCTCCTCCTCCTCCTCCTCCTGGGCCACCTCCTCTTCCATAATCGCCCTAAGTGTTTTCTCAAGGAGACATAGAAGTGGTATTGTAACGCTGATAACGGCGTCATCGCCACTGGCCATGTTGGTGGAGTACTCGAAACAGCGCAACAGGGCACACAGGTCTCGCATGGAGGCCCAGTCATTGGTGGTGAAGTGGTGCTGTTCTGTACTGCGACTGACCCGTGCGTGCTGCAGCTGAAACTCCACTATGGCCTGCTGCTGCTCGCACAGTCTGTCCAGCATGTGCAAGGTGGAGTTCCACCTGGTGGGCACGTCGCATATGAGGCGGTGAGCGGGAAGGCCGAAGTTACGCTGTAGCGCAGACAGGCGAGCAGCAGCAGGATGTAAACGCCGGAAGCGCGAACAGACGGCCCGCACTTTGTGCAGCAGCTCTGACATGTCGGGGTAGTTGTGAATGAACTTCTGCACCACCAAATTCAGCACATGCGCCAAGCAAGGGATGTGCGTCAAATTGGCTAGTCCCAGAGCTGCAACGAGATTTCGCCCATTATCACACACCACCAGGCCGGGCTTGAGGCTCACCGGCAGCAACCACTCGTCGGTCTGTTGTTCTATACCCCGCCACAACTCCTGTGCGGTGTGGGGCCTGTCCCCCAAACATATGAGTTTCAGAATGGCCTGCTGACGTTTACCTCGGGCTGTGCTGAAGTTGGTGGTGAAGGTGTGTGGCTGACTGGATGAGCAGGTGGAAGAAGAGGAGGAGGAAGCCGAGAAGGAGGAGGAGGTGGCAACAGGAGGCAAAGAATGTTGCCCTGCGATCCTTGGCGGCGGAAGGACGTGCGCCAAACAGCTCTCCGCCTGGGGCCCAGCTGCCACTACATTTACCCAGTGTGCAGTTAGGGAGATATAGCCTCCCTGGCCGTGCTTACTGGTCCACGTATCTGTGGTTAGGTGGACCTTGTTACAGATGGCGTTGCGCAGTGCACACTTGATTTTATCGGATACTTGGTTGTGCAGGGAAGGCACGGCTCTCTTGGAGAAGTAGTGGCGGCTGGGAACAACATACTGTGGGACAGCAAGCGACATGAGCTGTTTGAAGCTGTCTGTGTCCACCAGCCTAAATGACAGCATTTCATAGGCCAGTAGTTTAGAAATGCTGGCATTCAGGGCCAGGGATCGAGGGTGGCTAGGTGGGAATTTACGCTTTCTCTCAAATGTTTGTGAGATGGAGAGCTGAACGCTGCCATGTGACATGGTTGAGACGCTTGGTGACGGAGGTGGTGGTGGTGTTGGTGGTACATCCCCTGTTTGCTGGGCGGCAGGTGCCAACGTTCCTCCAGAGGCGGAGGAAGAGGCCGAGGCGGCAGCAGCAGAAGAGGCCGAGGCGGCAGCAGCAGAAGAGGTAGCAGGGGGAGCCTGAGTGACTTCCTTGGTTTTAAGGTGTTTACTCCACTGCAGTTCATGCTTTGCATGCATGTGCCTGGTCATGCAGGTTGTGCTCAGGTTCAGAACGTTAATGCCTCGCTTCAGGCTCTGATGGCACAGCGTGCAAACCACTCGGGTCTTGTCGTCAGCACATTGTTTGAAGAAGTGCCATGCCAGGGAACTCCTTGAAGCTGCCTTTGGGGTGCTCAGTCCCAGATGGCGGCGGTCAGTAGCAGGCGGAGTCTCTTGGCGGCGGGTGTTCTGCTTTTGCCCACTGCTCCCTCTTTTGCTACGCTGTTGGCTTGGTCTCACCACTGCCTCTTCCTCCGAACTGTGAAAGTCAGTGGCACGACTTTCATTCCATGTGGGGTCTAGGACCTCATCGTCCCCTGCATCGTCTTCCACCCAGTCTTGATCCCTGACCTCCTGTTCAGTCTGCACTCTGCAGAAAGACACAGCAGTTGGCACCTGTGTTTCGTCATCATCAGAGACATGCTGAGGTGGTATTCCCATGTCCTCATCATCAGGAAACATAAGTGGTTGTGCGTCAGTGCAGTCTATGTCTTCCACCGCTGGGGAAGGGCTAGGTGGATGCCCTTGGGAAACCCTGCCAGCAGAGTCTTCAAACAGCATAAGAGACTGCTGCATAACTGGAGGCTCAGACAGTTTCCCTGATATGCATGGGGGTGATGTGACAGACTGATGGGGTTGGTTTTCAGGCGCCATCTGTGCGCTTTCTGCAGAAGACTGGGTGGGAGATAATGTGAACGTGCTGGATCCACTGTCGGCCACCCAATTGACTAATGCCTGTACCTGCTCAGGCCTTACCATCCTTAGAACGGCATTGGGCCCCACCATATATCGCTGTAAATTCTGGTGGCTACTGGGACCTGAGGTAGTTGGTACACTAGGACGTGTGGATGTGGCAGAACGGCCATGTCCTCTCCCAGCACCAGAGGGTCCAATAACACCACCACGACCATGTCCACGTCCGCGTCCCTTACTAGATGTTTTCCTCATTGTTATGGTTCACCACAACAACAAAAATATTATTTGGCCCAATGTATTGTATTCAAATTCAGCTGAATATAAATTTGAGGCCTAGTATTTAGGCGCTGGGTGACCGGTATGGATTTAGTGACAGAATTAGACTTGGAAATGCACAGTAGCGTGTGTGTGAAGTTATTCTGAATGACCCTATGTGCACCTTGAATATTATATACCCTTTTAGGGAAAGATTTCAAATAGCTCTGATATAGCAGAAACCACTAAATTATGAAATTGCTAAATTGGGAATTGTATTTCAACCCAGAACAAAAAATGTGCTTTGACGGACACTAAATAACTTTCCCAGCCACAACAGTACAGCGGTAACGACAGATTTAGCGGGATATAAATTTGAGGCCTAGTATTTAGGCGCTGGGTGACCGGTATGGATTTAGTGACAGAATTAGACTTGGAAATGCACAGTAGCGTGTGTGTGAAGTTATTCTGAATGACCCTATGTGCACCTTGAATATTATATACCCTTTTAGGGATAGATTTCAAATAGCTCTGATATAGCAGAAACCACTAAATTATGAAATTGCTAAATTGGGAATTGTATTTCAACCCTGAACAAAAAATGTGCTTTGACGGACACTAAATAACTTGCCCAGCCACAACAGTACAGCGGTAACGACAGATTTAGCGGGATATAAATTTGAGGCCTAGTATTTAGGCGCTGGGTGACCGGTATGGATTTAGTGACAGAATTAGACTTGGAAATGCACAGTAGCGTGTGTGTGAAGTTATTCTGAATGACCCTATGTGCACCTTGAATATTATTTACCCTTTTAGGGATAGATTTCAAATAGCTCTGATATCGCAGAAACCACTAAATTATGAAATTGCTAAATTGGTAATTGTATTTCAACCCAGAACAAAAAATGTGCTTTGACGGACACTAAATAACTTGCCCAGCCACAACAGTACAGCGGTAACGACAGATTTAGCGGGATATAAATTTGAGGCCTAGTATTTAGGCGCTGGGTGACCGGTATGGATTTACTAACAGAATTAGACTTGGAAATGCACAGTAGCGTGTGTGTGAAGTTATTCTGGATGACCCTATGTGCACCTTGAATATTATATACCCTTTTAGGGATAGATTTCAAATAGCTCTGATATAGCAGAAACCACTAAATTATGAAATTGCTAAATTGGGAATTGTATTTCAACCCTGAACAAAAAATGTACTTTGACGGACACTAAATAACTTGCCCAGCCACAACAGTACAGCGGTAATGACAGATTTAGCGGGATATAAATTTGAGGCCTAGTATTTAGGCGCTGGGTGACCGGTATGGATTTACTGACAGAATTAGACTGGGATATGGCCAAAAAATAACCACACTATTGCTGGTTAAATGCACTTGGTGTGACAGCTTGACCAACCACACTACTGAGGGTTAAATGCACTTGGTGACGGGCGCAGCTTGCCCCTGATGTAGTATATGGCCAAAAAATTAACAGACTATTGCTGGTTAAATGCACTTGGTGTGACAGCTTGACCAACCACACTACTGAGGGTTAAATGCACTTGGTGACGGGCGCAGCTTGCCCCTGATGTAGTATATGGCCAAAAAATGAACAGACTATTGCTGGTTAAATGCACTTGGTGTGACAGCTTCACCCTGATGTAGGCTTTAGCCAAAAAACAACCACACCATTGAGGGTTAAATGCACTTGGTGACAGGCGCAGCTTGCCCCTGATGTAGTATATGGCCAAAAAATAAACAGACTATTGCTGGTTAAATGCACTTGGTGTGACAGCTTCACCCTGATGTAGGCTTTAGCCAAAAAACAACCACACCATTGAGGGTTAAATGCACTTGCTCGCAGCTTGTGCTGGTGCACCACAAGACAAAATGGCCGCCGATCACCCCAGAAAAAAGTGACTGACAAACGGTCTGGGCAGCCTAAAAACAGTAAGCAATTGAATTTCAGCAGCTCAATGATGCACAGCTGCAGATCGATCGATTAATCAAGTCCTTTGGAGGAGTTAATCTGCCTAATCTCGCCCTACTGTAGCAGCCGCAACCTCTCCCTACGCTAATCAGAGCAGAGTGACGGGCGGCGCTATGTGACTCCAGCTTAAAGAGAGGCTGGGTCACATGGTGCTCTGGCCAATCACAGCCATGCCAATAGTAGGCATGGCTGTGACGGCCTCTTGGGGCAAGTAGTATGACGCTTGTTGATTGGCTGCTTTGCAGCCTTTCAAAAAGCGCCAAGAAAGCGTCACAAAAGCGCCAAGAAAGCGACGAACACCGAACCCGAACCCGGACTTTTACGAAAATGTCCGGGTTCGGGTCAGTGTCACGGACTCCCCAAAATTCGGTACGAACCCGAACTATACAGTTCGAGTTCGCTCATCCCTAAATATAAGGTCTAAGGCCACCATCTTTTTTTTCACAAAAAATAATCTCATCCCCATAGGAGAGACAGACGGTCTAATCTACCAGTCTTTCATTAATGTTTTCTTTCATGACCTGATGTTCTGGACCTGACAGATTAAAAATGTGTCCTTTGGGAAACTTGGTGACTGGAATCAAGTCAATTGCACAGTTGTCGCAAAGCCATGAGTATACAAACAAGATGATCCTCACAATTACTGCCCCAACTTTCTAATTCCCCTGTCTCCGAATTAATAACAGGGTTAGTAGCTTGAAGCCAAGGAATACCTAACAGGACATCTATAGGTAATTCCTTCATAACTAACAGGGAACAAGTTTCAGGGTGAAGGACCCCCATAGACATGATTGTCTCTGGAGTACAGATGATAATACCATCCTTTACTAGAATAGTGGAGTCAATGGCCATTACATGAACCGGAACAGAAAAGGAGGATAAGGGGAGAACTAAAGATAATGCAAATCTTTCGCTAATAAAATTTGCTGCGGCTCTACAGTCAACAAAAGACTTCCCAGTTAACTTTTTACTTCCAAATTGCAGACAAATAGGTAAACTAATTCTCTTTGAGAAATCGTAAAGCACCTTTTTTCCCATTAATCCTTTCCCACTTGCCCAACCTCTCTCGAATATATCTTCCTATCCCGTGGAGGGCACCTGGAACAAGGCTTGACGCAATGGTCGGCAGCACCACAATAAAAACAGAGCCCCTGATGTCTTCTGAGGGTTCTCTGTCCCACCAAGATGTAACATCGAGCTGCATGGGTTCTTCCTGGTCGGGAAGCAGTATATAGGGTGTGGGAAGGAGACCTGAGAGGCTGCGCAACCAAACGTTTCCTACGTTTTTACCATTTATATATTTGAAGGACATTTTAGGGTTAGTTTTACCCCCTTGGCAATGAGCCTCTCTGCCTCCTGCTTAGCTGCATTTATCTGTCTTTTACATATTCGTTTTTTTCTTATAGCGTTTAGTGCTTCTTCACTACCTTCCTGTTTTAGTAGTTTAAATGCTTTTTTTATTTTTTGCCCCCTTTATAATTCTACTCCACCTTGTTTTTTTTTTTCATGTTTCTAAGGGCTCATGCACACGACCGTTGTTTTGCAGTCCATTTTTCACGGATCCGTTTTTTTTCTCTGATTTAAGTTCCCTTCCGTTCCGTTATTCCACAAAACATATCCGTATGGTTTCTGTATGCGATCCGTTTTTTGCGGATCTGAAACGGAAACTTATTGTTCACCGAACACATGAGCAATATGGGCTGGGCATAGCATTTCTACAGTATGGATCCACAAAATATGGATGACATACGGATGTGTTCTGTGTGTCTTCCAGATTTTTTGCGGACCCATTGACTTGAATGGGGCCGCGGACCGCGATTTGTGGACAATAATAGGACATGCACTACTTTTTTGCGGAACGGAAATATGGAAATACGGAAATGGAATGCACACAAAGTACCTTCCGTTGTTTTTGCGGACCCATTGAAGTGAATGGTTACGCATACGATCCGCAAAAAAAAAGGAACGGAAGCGGAAAGAAAATACGTTGGTGTGCATGAGCCCTAACCCTGTTATTCCCATAAGGTATATACCTCTCACAATGAAAGTTTAGGATGATTTAAAAAAAGATTATGGCTATGACTATTTGTATGGCTGTATTTTTATTTTTGAGGACATTGACCCAGGTGGTGAGGCTAATGGCCTCTCTAAGCTGATCAAATTTAGCTCTTTGGAAGTTAAGTGTTTTTGTGACTCTTTGAAAAATACACTCTTTTGAATGACAACTGGAAACTTATCATTACAATGGCATTTCACAAGTGCTATTGTACCATGCACTCAGACATCAGCTTATTGTAGGTTTGAATTTTGGGTCATAGGTTCATTGTTTCATTGTTCATTTTGCCAATGTCCTAAAAGTCTTGGCCCCTGTTACTTGTGGGTGTAAATTAGTGCCCGTGTGCTTTGTATCTCAGGAATATAACGCAAGTTTGCGCGTCACGTGTTTGATTTAAGTGTGTGTTTGTATAAGTGTGCGACTTTAGATTAAGTGACTTCAGATTCAGGGACTTCAGTGGGGGACTACAGTAAATCAGTTTCTTATTACTGCATTATATTGTATTTTTCGCTTTCATTGTGTAATCCCTATTAGTATGTGTTCCATAATTGACAGCACAGTCCAGTGCACATCTTGTCTGATGTATGCAGTCCTGGAACAGCCGTTCAAGGGTGTATATCATTGTTCAAAATGTGAGCAAATTACCCATTTGTAATGACAAATTGAGTATCTAAACGGGTGAGTTGCAACACTGAGAGGCGTTAACAATTTGGAAAATAGTTTGCTGCTCACTGAGCAAGCACTCTATGGGGTAGTTGAGGGGGAGGGTGAAAGCGAGGAGGCTGAGGAAAGTGAGGTAGCTAGCTGGGTAACAGTTAGAAAGTGGGGTAGAGGGAAGAGTGCAAGGGAGTGTGTTGTCTTCCTGGCGATAGAGTTCGATCGGGTTGACAGATTACTGGGAGGGGCTGGGGAAGACCCAGCGGTCATGGTCCATATCGGAACCAATGACAAAGTTAGAGGAAGGTGGAGAGTCCTTAAAAATGATTTTAGGGATTTAGGTCAAAGGCTTAGGGCAAGGACCTCAAAGGTAGTGTTTTCCAAAATACTGCCTGTACCACGAGCCACACAAGAAAGGCAGCAGGAGATTAGGGAGGTTAACAAGTGGCTCAAGAACTGGCATAGGAAGGAGGGGTTTGGGTTCCTGGAGAACTGGGCTGACTTCTCTGTCAGCTACAGGCTCTATCGTAGGGATGGGCTGCACCTCAATGGGGAAGGGGCAGCTGTGTTGGGGGGAAAGATGGCTAGAAGGTTGGAGGAATGTTTAAACTAGGGACTGGGGGGAGAGTAATTACGTTATAGATGGGAAGATAGTGCAGATAGAGACCGGGGGCAAGGTAGTGGGACTGGGGAAGGAATGGAAGGAGGGACTAGAACAGTTCAGAAGGAAAGGTGTAGGGTAAAAAATATACATAAACATCTTAATTGTATGTATACTAATGCCAGAAGCCTGACTAATAAAACTGGTGAACTGGAATTAGTGATGTGTGAGGAGGACTATGACATAGTGGGAATAACTGAGACATGGCTGGATGATATCTATGACTGGGCAGTTAATGTACAAGGTTACTGTAACGGATCTCCTAGCACCCGACCCGGTACCTCTGTTGATGGATGCTCCTAGTGCTTCCGAGGACTCCAAGCTCTCCGCTCTACACCAAAACCACCACAGGGAACAGGAACAGCTCTTACAAGAGCTAATAGTATAGCCAGGGGAGTATAGCAAATCTTCAGCGTATAGCAATCCCCAGTGTCGATCAGTTACCCAAACACCAGCCTCAACATGATGAAGGGTAAAACAGGAACTCTTTATTGAACACACAGCATTGACTTATATACACATGACATACTGAGGACATGACATAGCAGCCAATCCTGTACCGTTTAAACACAAAACTAACCCTATTCAACAAACACAATGGCATTGTCTGTGATGCAATTAACAAACACACTGGCATTGTCTTTGACGCAATCAACAATGAACATGCAAACAGATATCTCCACCCCCTCCATAATGAATGAATGAGAAGAGGAGACACATGTGATGGGATTATCTCCTGAGTGTATCATAGGAGTCGGCTGCTATTATAATTAACTATCTTAATCCCATCACTAACACAATCAGTGGGAGTCTCAGTGCAGTTAACCCTTTTTGTGTTGCTGAATCCACACCATGTCTTTTTAATTGGCAATAGGAAATATGTAGCATATAAATTACACACATAAATCAGGGTTCATAGTTCCTTGTAACCCCAAAAGGTCTGAGGGAGTCTCCATAGTTCTCGGTCCATAGTCTGTAGGAAGGAGGCTGGCCCTCAGGCTTTTCCAGAAGCCCCAGTGACGGTTCAGTCCGTCACAGTTACAGTCTGCTTAGAAAGGATCGTCAAAACCGGAGAAGGGGAGGGGTCTGCCTTTTTGTTAAGTCCTGTCTAAAGCCCACAGTCTGGGAAGATATAAGTGAGGGACATGAACATGTGTAGTCACTGTGGGTAGAAATACATGGAGGCAAAAACAATAATAAAATGCTAATAGGAGTTTATTATAAACCACCTAATATACCAGAGTCCACAAAAAATCTACTTCCAAATGAGATAGACGAGGCGGCAAATCATAATGAGGTGGTTATTATGGGGGACTTCAACTACCCAGGTATAGACTGGGAAACTGAAAGCTGTACATCTCATAAAGGAAACAGGTTCTTGGCAACAACCAAAGACAATTACCTTTCCCAACTGGTTCAGGACCCGACTAGAGGGACTGCCATACTGGACTTAGTATTAACCAATAGACCTGACAGAACAACAGATGTGCAGGTTGGGGGACACCTGGGAAATAGTGACTATAAAGTAATAACCTTCAGATTATCCTTCAAATGAGCGTTTCTACAGGGAGGAACAAAAATACCAAACTTCAAAAAAGCAAACTTTAGCCAACTAAGAGAGGCCATAGGCCTAACTAACTAGGACAAAGTCCTCAAAAATAAAAATACCGCCACCAAATGGGATATTTTTAAAAGCATCCTAAAATCTAATTGTGAGAGGTACATACCTTATAGGAATAAAAGGTTACGGAACAAGAAGAAAGCAATGTGGATAAATAGAACTGTAAAGAAGGCAATAAATGACAAAAAGAAAGCATTTAAATCACTAAAACAGGAGGGTGGCGAGGAAGTCTTGAAAAACTATAAGGAAAAAAATAAAATATGTAAAGAACTAATAAAAGCCGCCAAACTAGAGACCGAGAGATTAATTGCCAAAGAGAGCAAAACTAACCCTAAAATGTTCTTCAGTTATATAAATAGTAAAAAGTATAAATCTGAAGGTGTCGGCGCTCTACAGAGCAATGAGGGGGGAGTTGCAAAGAGCGACGAGGAGAAAGCAAAGCTATTAAATATTTTTTTCTCCACTGTATTCACTGAGGAAAATAAACTATCAGATGAAATGCAGAATGTTAAAGTAAATTCTGCATTAAAAGTGCCCTGTCTGACCCAGGAAGAAGTACAACAGCGACTTAAACAGATTAAAATAGACAAATCGCCAGGGCCAGATGGCATACATCCCCGTATCCTAAGATAATTAAGTGACATCATAGCCAGACCCTTATTTCTGATATTTACAGACTCTATACTGACAGGGAGTGTTCCACAGGATTGGCGCATAGCAAATGTGGTGCCAATATTCAAAAAGGGTGCAAAACAGACCCTGCAAGCAGCGTTTTGTTGTCCGCCTCCAAAGCGGAATGGAGGCGGAACGGAGCCAAACTGATGCATTCTGAGTGGATCCTTATCCATTCATAATGCATTAAAGGCAAAACTGATCCGTTTTGGACCGCTTGTGAGAGCCCTGAACGGATCTCGCAAATGGAAACCAAAACGCCAGTGTGAAAGTAGCCTGTCTGCAAGGCCTTGCTATGCATTTCCTGAGTTCTGTGTCCTGTTCATGCAGTGTTAATTCTGTTGGTTCTTTGCATGTTTTGTCTGTTTGTCAGCTCGGCCTGGTCCTGATCTGTTGGTTTGTCTGTTTGTGGTCTGTTACATGGATTTTGCCTGTGTCTGTCTGAATTCTGTCCATGTTGTGTTTGCCAATAAACGGAGACGGCTTATGGTAGAGAAATAAACATTCATTGCACGGGCAACAGCTCTGGCAGACATTCCTGCAGTCAGCATGCCAATTGCACGTTCCCTCAAACGTTGCGACATCTGTGGCATTGTGTTGTGTGATCAAACTGCACATTTCAGAGTGGTCTTTTATTGTGCGCAGTCTAAGGCACACCTGTGCAATATTCATGCTGTCTAATCAGCACCTTGATATGCCACTCCTGTGAGGTGAGATGGATCATCTCAACAAAGGAGAAGTGCTCACTAACACAGATTTAGACAGATTTGTGAACAATATTTGAGAGTAATGTCTGTTTTGTGTATATATTTAAATCGTAAAGATGGTATAGATAGCAAACACATAATTAATTAGGTTTAAGTAAGTTGAAAGAAAATAACGTGCTTATTAAAGTAGTACCTTTATTAAAAATATTAGGGGGTAACGGAGCAAGAAACTGCTCAAGTGATAACCTAAGCTCAAAGACAGATACTTTAAGAAAACTCCCACCATGAATAAAATATCAAGATAAATACTTGGAGGGAGAGATAGATATTCACATAGGTAACTGATATGGCTAGACGTCCCTGGAGAACTAAGACCTGTGCCCAGGAATACCCCCTAATGGTGGAGGTACCCTGTCCCCGTACCTATGTCTATACTCAACCCTGATAAGGCCCTACTTCAATGTATGGATGATAAGTACATATAATGTCCTATGGGATATATGAAATGGCCCAAGGAAGAAAAAGAGATGTCTATATACTTTATTAAACCCCAACGCGTTTCACCTGTGCCTGGCAGTTCATCAGGGGGTGATAGACAGAAAATATTCATAGGGAATATAAATAAATAAATGGATAAATATAGATGATACTTAGCTCCCATTAGTGGTTTGTGGGATAGGATATAGATGATGAAGTAACTCTGTCAGTAGATATACAACCTGCAACCAAAATGGAAGATGTCACAAAGGCAGGCAATACACCCATGAAGTGTCTAAGTGTATTGTACTTACTGGCCAGAGGAGCCCACTGCATGCTTGTGTAGATATCCGGGGAGCTGATGTGGCTAGTGTAAGAGCGCCGTCACTCAGTATTTAAGTGCCGGCATCACATGAAACTTCCGGATGCCAAAACAGCGTATTTCTGGTACTTGGAACGCTTCACAATGACGCGATACGTCACTTCTGGTATATGGAGCGCACCTGTGGAACGCATATCTCCAGACACAAAAACAGAAGTGCTGGAAGGCATCGGAGGCTACAGGGGATGTCTAAAGCGGGGCGATGGTTAATGTAAAGGGTAAAAAAGATCTATACAGGACCCAATAAATTCTTAGGTGATGCTCATATTCAGATAGAGAAACCACTAGCCACGATTATTACAAGAGGGAGAAGAACGCAGATAGCAACAGACTAGTTACTACAAGTAAATTAGGTGGGCCCACCATAGATAAAGAAGAACCCAACATTGCAATAGAGTGGATAAAGGGACATATAATACAGATGTCACCTAAAAATAGAAGGTGCTTCTCGCACCCGCATGGTCCAGACAGGGACAACTAAGGTAACAAAGGAAAAGGCTATATCTGACAATAGAAAACCAAGTCATATAAAACAAGTAAAAGTAAGTCTTTCATTAAGGCCTCCTGGTGACTGGGAATGGAAGCGATAAATCCATTCAGTTTCCTTTTGGAGAATCCTCCAGTCCCAGTAACTCTTTCTCAGGGGCATAGGGATAACTTCAAGTACAGCGAAACTAATGGAGTTAAGGTCCCCTTTATGATGTTGATTCACATGATTAGCTATAGAGGTATCATTCTGTTTGACTATGTCATTAACGTGTTCGCACACTCTCCGTCTCAGCTCCCTATAGGTCTTTCCAATCTAGTCCTTGAGGCAGGTACGCTGACAAATATAAATAACTCCCATAGTTTTGCAATTTGCAAAATCGCCTATGGAGTAAGTGTGATTGGTCATGGAGCAAGTTACCGTTTTTGTTGTGCATATGTATTTGCAGGCCTTGCACGTGCCACATCTTAACATCCCCTTAGGTTTCCTGTCAAGCCAAGTACCCTCCTTTCTCACACCGCTGTAATGGCTATGTACGAGTCTTTTAGACTCCTACATTTACAGTATGTAATTTGTGAGAAGGGGGAAATGGCTTTAGATAGATCATTATCCATAGATCATTATCCATAGTCAAAATGGGCCAATATGTTCTCAAAATGGCTAGAACTTCTCTATTAGATACATCAAAAGTAGAGATCAGACGAATCAGACTTGCATAATTTTCCTTCTTCGTTCTGGGTACCAGCAAGTCGCCTCTATTACTATTTTCTGCTTCATGAAAGGCTTCCCTCAAAATGGATCGGGGATAGCCTATTTTGTAACTTTTTTGATTCATTGTGGAAATTCTCCTTATTAGAATAATTCCTGCACATGCGCAGGTATTGTCCTTTTGGAATACTTCTTTTCACTGCAAAAGGATGGTGACTACTCCAATTAAGGATGTTATTGGTGGCAGTGGGTTTCCGAAATAGGTGGTAGTGAGATTACAGGCTGTCAATCTAACCTCCACGTCAAGGAAGGTGATACATCCAGTCTGTATCTCGCTTGTAAAACTCAGCCCTACATGATTCTAATTAAGAGCAGCGATAAAATTCCCAAACTTTTCTTTACTATCGTTCCAGATAAAAAAATATATTGTCTATATAGTGGCTCCAAAAAACGATCATATTGCTCCACCAAACGATACGGTCCGGGAACACATATTTGTCTTCCCACCACCCCAGGAGGAGATTAGCATATGTTGGGGCACATGGACTACCCATTGCTGTCCACCTGAGCTGGTGGTACATGGATCCGCTAAATAGGAAAAAATTATGCATAAGAGTGTATTCGAGGCCATACATAATAAATTGATTTTGATTCTGGAATTGGGTACCTCTGCATCTCAAATAGTACGCTGTTGCTGCTAACCCTTTGTCATGTGGTATTGAGGTGTACAACAATTCCACGTCAATACTTGCAAGATAACAGTGGGAATCAATCGAGATAGTTTCAATTTTGCGCAGGAAGTTCATTGTATCTCTTGTAAAAGCCAAAGGCTGTCCGAGCATGCTGGGAGTTGTAGTTTTGCAACAGCTGGAGCCAAACTGGTTGGGAAACACTGGCCTAGATCGATTGGTATTGAGTCACTATAGGTTGGCTCTTACTAATCGTAAAAAGATATCAATATGTTCTGAGTTCATAGGGGGTGGTAATTTGGTACTTGTTGGATGGAGATCAGTGAAGGGGCCATCCCCTGGTTTCTTTATTCCCTCTTCCCACAAATCCATCAAAATCTGGAAATCCGGGAAGTCATCTGGATTGATTCCCAAGTCCGTACATGTTTGTCTATTAGTGTTTTGATAAAACTTATGCCACTTCAATCTTCTACATAAGAGATTAAGATCTTTAATCCATGTAAATGTATGAAGTTTGTAGTTGGTACAAAAGAAAGGCCTTTCTGTAATATACTAACTTCGGTGTCAGTTAGTAACCGAGAAGAGAGATTGATAATCTGAAGGCTATCCATTAAGGGCGATTGTCATCCCCCTTTGTACGCTCTCTCAACTGATAGGGGCCCTGATTGTTGGACAAAAAAGGAACCAGGGGTTGTTTGGTGGAGCCAAAAAAGGAAGAGGAGGAGGGTGGGGGGTAAACCCCCGCCTGCTCGACCTGCTTATCCCTGCTGCCTTCCCCATTTTTGCCACCTACGTCCAAGTCTACGAGTGGAGGAATTGTAACCACCTCTATTGCAATTGGTATTTTTATGTATACCTGAAGCTTCTGAGTCAGAAAAATCTGCCTCCGAGGAGGACAACTCAGACTCTATTCTCCCGGAACTCAACTAGGTCTCTGGTAAATTGTCTATGCTTTCTCTCTTTTAGAAGATTCTGGAAGCGCTCAACAGACGTCTGAAGAGAGGATTCTCTCTTATTGAATATCGTATCTGATTTATACTTGAGAGCACTCTCAGTGAGCTCTCTCAATTTGGGCGGTCTGTTCAAAAACCTTTTTTTCTTCCTCGAGAAGAAGGGTCATCAGTTTTAGAGAACTATTGGTTAATTTCTGCTCCCACTTCACTAGCAGTTGAGAAGAATGAATACGGGGGTGCTGGTTTGATAGAAATACATAGTCCTTTTGGTACAATTTTGTGTTCAATGTAACTTTCTAAAGACCTGACCTCCCACCATGATTTCATATTTTCTTTATAGCCGGTGTACAGGTCTCTGAAAGCTATCTTGCAAGACGCTGAAGAAGCTAGGCCCGGTAGTTCTTTGTCATAAAAAATATTTTTAGCCTCCCGTATTAATACCTCTGTAAACAAAGTCCCAGACAAAAAACTAGCCATGCTCAACATGAATCAATTTAAAGAAAATTATCGTAAAGATGGTATAGATAGCAGACACGTAATTAATTAGGTTTAAGTAAGTAGAAAGAAAATAACATGCTTATTAAAGTAATACCTTTATTAATAATATTAGGGTGTAACGGAGCAAGAAACTGCTTAAGTGATAATCTTGCTTAAAGACTCCCACCATTAATAAAATACCAAGAGAAATACTTGCAGGGAGAGATAGATATTCACATAGGTAACTGATATGGCTATATGGAGACAGGTAAGGGGGGATTTTGGACAGGAAAAGAATATCTTTTTTGCTAGACGTCCCTGGAGAACTGTGGAATACCCCCTAATAGTGGAGGTACCCTGTCCCCGTACCTATGTCTATACTCAACCCTGATAAGGCCCTACTTCAGTGTATGGATGATAAGTACATATAATGTCCTATGGGATATATGAAATGGCCCAAGGAAGAAAAAGAGATGTCTATATACTTTGTTAAATCCCAACGCGTTTCACCTGCGGCTGCAGTTTCTTGCCCCGTTACAACCTAATATTATTAAAGTATAACTGTCATATATTTTTTGGGGGGAGTATTGGATTGTGGTGATTAATATCTCCTTGGTGGCCCTATTTCAACTTTTCACTGTGTATTCAATTACCCCTTAATTCCACAGTTTTGTACCCTGTACTGCCTACTTTTACCTGTGCTTAAAATAAGGTTACTAGGCATGGTCCAAGCACACAGCGTGCAAGGTCAGATTACTGACAGCCAGGGACTGTAAGTAAATCATTAAAGCCAGGTCCTCCCAAGCAGCTGATAACAGTGCCTGGGCTGTGTGCACTTCTCCCTGTCCCTGCGCTTGGCAGACGCTCCCTCACTCAGCAGAGCTGGAGAATGCAGAGTTGAAGCAGTGCAGACCAGGGAAGGGAGATCTGCCGTCTGCTCAGTGTATAAATGAAAGCAACATTTGGTAACAGGACCACTTTGTGCTGCAGGAGATTAACCCTTTAGGGGGAAGGGCTCTGGTTACCGACACTTTTGGGGGGCTATTGTTACTGGCTACTGAGGGCAGGCAGGATTAGCCTCAGG